>NC_069502.1:334992435-335292435 GCF_027579735.1 Bombina bombina
ACATAACTGTGCCACCAGATGCACGCTTCTTTGCAAGTCCCAGGAATAGCATCCTAATTGGCTGCTGAAAATCCATTTACATTGGGATGTGGCTACAAATTTTGAGGTAAAATATCTTCCTTTTTTAGATAGAGAAGTCCAGGTGATATTTTCTAGTCAACTTTTCACAGCTTTGCTGCATCACTTTCAAGTGCTTCAACATTTGGGTATCACTTCCCGCTTAAGTAAAATGTATCGGCTAGATTTAGAGTTTAGCGTTAGCCGTCAAAACCAGCGTTAGAGGCTCCTAACGCTGGTTTTGGGCTACCGCTGGTATTTAAAGTCAGTCAGGAAAGGGTCTAACGCTCACTTTCCAGCCGCGACTTTTCCATACCGCAGATCCCCCTACGCCATTTGCGTATCCTATCTTTTCAATGGGATCTTTCTAACGCTGGTATTTAGAGTCTCGGCTGAAGTGAGCATTAGAAATCTAACGACAAAATTCCAGCCGCAGAAAAAAGTCAGGAGTTAAGAGCTTTCTGGGCTAACGCCGGTTTATAAAGCTCTTAACTACTGTGCTCTAACGTACACTAACACCCATAAACTACCTATGTACCCCTAAACCGAGGTCCCCCCACATCGCCGCCACTCTATTAACATTTTTTAACCCCTAATCTGCCGCTCCGTACACCGCCGCAACCTACGTTATCCCTATGAACCTCTAATCTGCTGCCCCTAACACCGCCGACCCCTATATTATATTTATTAACCCCTAATCTGCCGCCCCCAACGTCGCCTCCACCTACCTACAATTATTAACCCCTAATCTGCCGACCGGACCTCACCGCTACTATAATAAATGTATTAACCCCTAATCCGCCTCACTCCCGACTCAATAACCCTATAATAAATAGTATTAGCCCCTAATCTGCCCTCCCTAACATCGCCGACACCTAACTTCAAGTATTAACCCCTAATCTGCCGACCGGACCTCACCGCTACTCTAATATATTTATTAACCCCTAAAGCTAAGTCTAACCTTAACCCTAACACCCCCCTAAGTTAAATAAAATTTAAATCTAACGAAATAAATTAACTCTTATTAAATAAATTATTCCTATTTAAAGCTAAATACTTACCTGTAAAATAAACCCTAATATAGCTACAATATAAATAATAATTATATTGTAGCTATTTTAGGATTTATATTTATTTTACAGGCAACGTTGTATTAATTTTAACCAGGTACAATAGCTATAAAAATGGTTAATAACTATTTAATAGTTACCTAGTTAAAATAATTACAAAATTACCTGTAAAATAAATCCTAACCTAAGTTACAATTAAACCTAACACTGCACTATCAATAAATTAATTAAATAAAATACCTACAATTACCTACAATTAAACCTAACACTACACTATCAATAAATTAATTAAATACAATACCTACTAATAAATACAATTAAATAAACTAACTAAAGTACAAAAAATAAAAAAGAACTAAGTTACATAAATAAAAAAATATTTACAAACATTAGAAAAATATTACAACAATTTTAAACTAATTACACCTACTCTAAGCCCCCTAATAAAATAACAAAGACCCCCAAAATAAAAAAATGCCCTACCCTATTCTAAAATTAAAATAGAAAAGCTCTTTTACCTTACCAGCCCTGAAAAGGGCCTTTTGCGGGGCATGCCCCAAAGAATTCAGCTCTTTTGCCTGTAAAAAAAAAACATACAATACCCCCCCCCAACATTACAACCCACCACCCACATACCCCTAATCTAACCCAAACCCCCCTTAAATAAACCTAACACTAAGCCCCTGAAGATCTTCCTACCTTATCTTCACCACACCGGGTATCAGCGATTGGTCCAGGCTCCAATGTCTTGATCCAAGCTCAAGCGGGGGGCTGAAGATGTCCATGATCCGGCTGAAGTCTTGATCCAAGCGGGAGCTGAAGAGGTCCATGATCCGACTGAAGTCTTCATCCAAGCGGGAGCTGAAGAGGTCCATGATCCGGCTGAAGTCTTCTATCAAGCGGCATCTTCAATCTTCATTCTTCCGGATCCATGTTCATCCCGCCGACGCGGAACATCCATCTTCATCGACGACTTCCCGACGAATGATGGTTCCTTTAAGGAACGTCATCCAAGATGGCATCCCTCGAATTCCGATTGGCTGATAGGATTCTATCAGCCAATTGGAATTAAGGTAGGAAAAATCTGATTGGCTGATGGAATCAGCCAATCAGATTCAAGTTCAATCCGATTGGCTGATCCAATCAGCCAATCAGATTGAGCTTGCATTCTATTGGCTGATCGGAACAGCCAATAGAATGCGAGCTCAATCTGATTGGCTGATTGGATCAGCCAATCGGATTGAACTTGAATCTGATTGGCTGATTCCATCAGCCAATCAGAATTTTCCTACCTTAATTCCGATTGGCTGATAGAATCCTATCAGCCAATCGGAATTCGAGGGACGCCATCTTGGATGACGTCCCTTAAAGGAACCGTCATTCGTCGGGAAGTCGTCGGGGAAGATGGATGTTCCGCGTCGGCGGGATGAACATGGATCCGGAAGAAAGAAGATTGAAGATGCCGCTTGATAGAAGACTTCAGCCGGATCATGGACCTCTTCAGCTCCCGCTTGGATGAAGACTTCAGTCGGATCATGGTCCTCTTCAGCTCCCGCTTGGATCAAGACTTCAGCCGGATCAAGGACATCTTCAGCCCCCCGCTTGGGCTTGGATCAAGACATCGGAGCCTGGACCAATCACTGATATCCGGTGTGGTGAAGATAAGGTAGGAAGATCTTCAGGGGCTTAGTGTTAGGTTTATTTAAGGGGGGGTTGGGTTAGATTAGGGGTATGTGGGTGGTGGGTTGTAATGCTGGGGGGGGTATTGTATGTTTTTTTTTACAGGCAAAAGAGCTGAATTCTTTGGGGCATACCCCGCAAAAGGCCCTTTTCAGGGCTGGTAAGGTAAAAGAGCTTTTCTATTTTAATTTTAGAATAGGGTAGGGCATTTTTTTATTTTGGGGGTCTTTGTTATTTTATTAGGGGGCTTAGAGTAGGTGTAATTAGTTTAAAATTGTTGTAATATTTTTCTAATGTTTGTAAATATTTTTTATTTTTTGTAACTTAGTTCTTTTTTATTTTTTGTACTTTAGTTAGTTTATTTAATTGTATTTATTTTTATTTGTAGGTATTGTATTTAATTAATTTATTGATAGTGTAGTGTTAGGTTTAATTGTAGGTAATTGTAGGTATTTTATTTAATTAATTTATTGATAGTGTAGTGTTAGGTTTAATTGTAACTTAGGTTAGGATTTATTTTACAGGTAATTTTGTAATTATTTTAACTAGGTAGCTATTAAATAGTTATTAACTATTTAATAGCTATTGTACCTGGTTAAAATAAATACAAAGTTGCCTGTAAAATAAATATAAATCCTAAAATAGCTACAATATAATAATAATTTATATTGTAGCTATATTAGGGTTTA
The DNA here is from genome assembly GCF_027579735.1 of Bombina bombina. Classification (NCBI taxonomy): domain Eukaryota; kingdom Metazoa; phylum Chordata; class Amphibia; order Anura; family Bombinatoridae; genus Bombina; species Bombina bombina. The sequence continues at coordinate 334,995,932 of NC_069502.1, forward strand.
TTTTACAGGTAAATATTTAGCTTTAAATAGGATTAATTTATTTAATAAGAATTAATTTATTTTGTTAGATTTAAATTATATTTAACTTAGGGGGTGTTAGTGTTAGGGTTAGACTTAGCTTTAGGGGTTAATACATTTATTATAGTAGCAGTGAGGTCCGGTCGGCAGATTAGGGGTTAATAATTGTAGGTAGGTGGCAGTGACATTGGGGGCGGCAGATTAGGGGTTAATAAATATATTATAGGGGTCGGCGGTGTTAGGGGCAGCAGATTAGGGGTACATAGGTATAATGTAGGTTGCGGCGGTGTACGGAGTGGCAGATTATGGGTTAATAATAATATGCAGGGGTCAGCGATAGCGGGGTTGGCAGATTAGGGGTTAATAAGTGTAAGGTTAGGGGTGTTTAGACTCGGGGTTCATGTTAGGGTGTTAGGTGCAGACGTAGGAAGTGTTTCCCCATAGGAAACAATGGGGCTGCGTTAGGAGATGAACGCTGCTTTTTTGCAGGTGTTAGGTTTTTTTTCAGCTCAAACAGCCCCATTGTTTCCTATGGGGGAATCGTTCACAAGCACGTTTTTGAAGCTGGCCGCGTCCGTAAGCACCGCTGGTATTGAGAGTTGCAGTGGCGGTAAATATGCTATATGCTCCCTTTTTGGAGCCTAACGCAGCCCTTCTGTGAACTCTCAATACCAGCGGTATTTAAAAGGTGCGGGAGAAAAAAAGCCAGCGTTAGCTACGCGGTCGTTACCGACAAAACTCTAAATCTAGCCGTATGTTTTTAAAACAATGTCTGTAAAATAGTTCATTTTCTACTTTTGTGGTTCCTAACAAGATTCTACCATTTTAATTTTCTTTCATTGTTTCTAAAGGAAGGTATTTCAGTGATTTTATATTTACAGTATGTTTTTGAATACCAGATGTTTCTGTGATGAAATGAAACTGCTTTTTGTTTTCATGTCTGTGAATGTGAGTCCTTATCCGACCAAACCGCTGTGGGAGTTGTCTTTATTATGCAATAGATTTTGTATCTGTTTAAACAACTTTAACTTAAAGGGACAGTCATTTTCTGAACCTATATGATATACAGGCATACCTCGGAGATATTGTGGGTTTGGTTCTGGACCGCTGCAATAAAGCAAATATAGCAATAAAGTGAGTTATATTTACTCTATAATGTAGTCTATTAAGTGTGCTATAGCATTATGTTTTTTTTAAAAAAAATGTACATACCTTATTTTATTTAAAAAATACTTTATTGCTAAAAAAAATCTAACCATCATCTGAGCCTTCAGTGAGTCAATGTGGCCAATTTATCAAAGGTCTTGTGGGCCTGATCCGACAGTGCGGATCAGGTCCGCAAGACCTCGCTGAATGCGGAGAGCAATACGCTCTCTGTATTCAGCATTGCACCAGCTGCTCACAAGAGCTGCCGGTGCAACGCCGCCCCCTGCAGACTCGCGGTCAATGGGCCACCAGCAGGGAGGTGTCAATCAACACAATCGTACTCGATCGGGTTGATTTTCGGCGATTCCTGTCCGCCTGCTCAGAGCTGGCGGACAGGGTTATGGAGCAGCGGTCTTTAGACCGCTGCTTCATAACTAGTGTTTCTGGCGAGCCCAGGAGCTTGATAAATGGGCTCCATAATCTTTTTGCTGGTGGTGTGTATATATTCTTGTGTATATTTGTGTATTCATGTGTATATATGTGTATACATTTGTATTTATGTGTAGTCATGTGTATATATGTGTTTATATGTGTATACATTTGTATTTATGTGTAGTCATGTGTATATATGTGTTTATATGTGTATATATGTGTATACATTTGTATTTATGTGTAGTCATGTGTATATATGTGTTTATATGTGTATATATGTTGGAAAAATGGTGCCAATAGACTGCCACAAACCAATTTGTAAAAAGAGCAATATCTGCGAAGTGCAATAAATCGCAATAAAACGAGGTATGCCTGTATTTGTATTGTAATAGATTAATAAACTAAATAAAGATACGGCTGGCCTGTAGTGCAGCGCATGCACACTTTTTCCTGCCTGTGCACTTCTTCCTGCCTGTTACAACATTCGCAAAAATGTGCATGTTTGCGCTAGTTCTTATTTCACCAATCAGAAGTTGAGCACTCTATGCAAGCTGTAGCTATAGCAACAAAGAAAGAGTATTGAGCTGACACTATACATGATGCACACTGTGTTTAGATTTAGATTAATTTTGTTATTCATCCTGCTTTATGTTTTACTTTACTATTGTTTTAAAAGCAAAAATGTAAATTATAAATGCTGATAGTGGTAAACGCTCAGTGTACTTGACAGTGCTGCATGTGCCTTGATTGTTACTGCGCTAGACAAGTTAGCAGAGCTGGCAGCGTCTTGTTGTTATGTGATAGCAGGTTTATGTCATAACACTTTGCACAGAGAAGTAGGCACTACACAGATGATCCCGACACTAATCAACAGGCCACTGTTGACTGGTCCAAAAGGAAATGGGAAAAAACACCCATTTTCAGGGTGTTTTGAACTAACAGTTATAGCGCTGCGGAATCTGTTGGCGCTCTACAAATAACCGATAATAATAACAGTGAATCGACTATTTTGGGGACATTTAGTTAATATTTACAGTACATTAAAGGGAAAGTCTACACCAGAATTTTTATTGTTTGAAAAGATAGATTATCCCTTTATTACCCATAACCAACACAGTTATATTAATATACTTTTTACCTCTGTGATTACCTTGTATCTAAGCCTCTGCAGACTGCCCCCCTATTGCAGTTCTTTTGACAGACTTGCATTTTAGCCAATCAGTGCTGACTCCTAGGTAACTTCACGTGCGTGAGCACAATGTTATCTTTATGGCAAACATGAACCAACACCCTCTAGTTGTGAAAAAATTTAAAAATGCATTCAGATAAGAGCCGGCCTTCAAGGGCTCAGAAATTAGCATATGAGCCTACCTAGGTTTAGCTTTCAACTAAGAATACCAAGAGAACAAAGCAAAATTGATGATAACAAAAGAACTGAAATAAAGGGGCAGTTTGCAGAGGCTTAGATACAAGATAATCACAGAGGTTAATCTTATATTAATATAACTGTGTTGGTTATGCAAAACTGGGGAATGGGTAATAAAGGGATTATCTATCTTTTAAAATAATAACAATTCTGGTGTAGACTGTCCATTTAAAGAGGCATAAAGAAACAATTACAAAAATGTGCTGGTCTTGTTTTGTTTGGTGATGAATCCATCATGCAGGAGAATACAGGAACAGGCCAGAGGGTCAAAACTAAGAATCAATCCAAATAAGTCTCTCAGCAAGGGATATAACTTTAAGGAAATCCAGAAGCAGGCCCAGGTATCATAAACACAGTCTACCAGCAAAGTACAAATAGGGGTAAGGCAATACCAGAGTCCAGTGAGCTAGCCAGGGACACACACAGCGATCAGTCCTTAACGGGACAGTCAACACCAAAATTGTTATTGTTTAAAAAGTTAGATAATGCCTTTACTACCCATTCCCCAGCTTTGCACAACCAACATTGTTATATTAATATACTTTATAACATTTAAACCTCTAAATCTGTTTCTAAGTCACTAAAGACAGCCTCTTATCACATGCTTTTTATTAGCCTTTCACAACAAGACACTGCTAATTCATGTGTGCCATATAGATGACATTGTGCTCACGCCCATGGAGTTGTGCAGGACACAGCACTAATTGGCTAAAATGCAAGTCAATAAATAATAAATAAATAGCCATGTGATCAGGGCTGTAAAAGAGGCCTAGATACAAAGTAATTACAGAGGTAAAAAGTGTATTAATAAAACAGTGCTGGTTATGCAAAACTGGGGAATGGGTAATAAAGGGATTATCTATCCCTATGGTGCTCACGCCCATGGAGTTGTCCAGGACACAGCACTAATTGGCTAAAATGCAAGTCAATAGATAATAAATAAAAAGCCATGTGATCAGGGGCTGTAAAAGAGGCTTAGATACAGAGGTAAAAGGTATATGAATATAACAGTGCTGGTTATGCAAAACTGGGGAATGGGTAATAAAGAGATTATCTATCTTTTTAAACAATAAACATAGCTCCTATTCTATGTGTTTTCAGCAAGTTAAAGGATTCTGACAGCTAGAGAATGACAAAATTGCACTTTTACTTGGCGAGAACGAAAGCCTTGATTACAATTTATCGGTAGAGATATTTTGGCTTTTTTTTAGTGCTAAAAAGTCTACTTTCAGTCTGGTGCAATCACAATAGCGTGTTTTCGTCTGATTCCCGCACTTGTAAATGTGTTTTCTGATCCTTGATAAAAATCCTATTTTCCCACTGGAGCCAAACAAAGATCTCAACAATCACAATACTTGTTTCTTACTAAGAGACCCTTAAACATAATTGCACCTTCGTGAGCAGGTTTTTATAGGAGACACGCCTCCATGCACGCAAAGTCCAAATTTGTTCACGAGAGTGCCTGCGCCTATATTACTTAACTTGTAATCAGGAAAAAGTATTTGTGATCATGAATTCAGTAGTGTAGGCACAAGCACTTTAAAGGGCACTCCAATTATAGTGTTTAGACTTGCACAGAGGCTCGTACCCTAAAAAAAAACTTTTCAGGAAGGAGCAATCTTGTTTAAGGGTCTCTTAAAGGGACAGTCTACACTAAAATTGTTATTGTTTAAAACTATAGATAATGGGACCTGTTTAACAAAGGTCTGTCGGACCTGATCAGACAGTGCAGATCAGGTCCGACAGGACTCGCTGAATGTGGAGAGCAATACGCTGGTGCAACACCGCCCCCTGCAGATTTGCGGCCGCCAGCAGGGGGGAGTCAATTAACCCGATCGTACTCGATCGGGTTGAATTGCGGCGATGTCTGTCCGCCTGCTCAGAGCAGATGGACAGGTTATGGAGCAGCGGTCCAGAAACACGGACCCTCAAGCTCCATCCGGAGCCTGATAAATGGGCCCCAATGACTTTACTACCTATTCCCGAGCTTTGCACAACCAACATTATTATATTAATATACTTTATACCATTTAAACCTCTAAATTTCTGCCTGTTTCTAAGCCACTATAAACAGCCTCTTAATCACATGCTTTTGTATTTGCTTTTCACAACAGGAGACTGCTAGTTCATGTGGGCCATATAGATAACATTGTGTTAACACCCAAGGAGTTATTTAAGATTTAGCACAGCACAGTACTAATTGACTAAAATGCAAGTCAATAGATAATAAATAAAAAGTCATGTGATCAGGGGGCTGTCAGAAGAAGCTTAGATAAAAGGTAATCACAGAGGTAAAAAGTATAATAATATAACTATGTTGGTTATGCAAACTGGGCAATGGGTAATAAAGGGATTATCTATCTTTTTAAACAATAAATATTATATTGTAGACTGTCCCTTTAATAAGAAATAAAGTAGCAAAGCAGCAGGGTAACGATTTACAGTTTAAATAATGTTAAAATCCTGTAAAAAAAAAATGTGTTTTGCATAAAAACATGTCACTATTTTGTTTTCAGTTGACACCAAAATAGAAACTGTCCTTCAACAAACTATAGAAATAAATGTTGTTTAAAACAAAAATTGTGAAAGTTGCAAAGCGACCATATAGCAATAAAAACAGAGTGTACAGTCTGCCCATCCTGACAACCTAAAATATGCATTTAGATTGGTTAGCTGTGGTGTGGATGGAAACGGATTGCAATAGTTTAAGAGACATGATTCAGATCCATCAATCAATTTTAAAAAACTTTCCAATTTACTTACAAAAGGCAAAGATGTGCAGCCACCAATCAGTAGGTAGTTCTCAGCTCCTGAGCCTACCTAGGTATAATTGTCAACAAAGGATACCAAGAGACAAAGCAAATTAGATAATAGAAGTAAATTGGAAAGTTGTTTAAAATTGTTTGCTCATCTGAATCATGAAAGGAAAAGTTTGGGTTTGATATCCTTTTAACTATGAAAGTCGCAAATAAGCAAATTCCTTTAAAACACAGTTTTAATAACACCACTACTGTTAGTTGACGATCACAACTGTGACTTACAATCAAATATTAAAAATAAAAATAAACGCCGCTCCCGGACCCCGCCGCCACCTACATTATACCTAGTAACCCCTATCCTGCCCCCCCTATACCGCCGCCACCTATAATAAAGTTATTAACCCCTATCCTGCGGATCCCAGACCTCGCCGCAACTAAATAGTTTAACCCCTAAACCGCCGCTCCCGGACCCCGCCGCAACCTATATTAAACTTATTAACCCCTAATCTGCCCCCCCTACACCGTCGTCACCTACAATAAATTTATTAACCCCTATCCTGCCCCCCCTACACCGCCGCCACTGTAATAAAATTATCAACCCCTAAACCTAAGTCTAACACTAACCCTAACACCCCCCTAACTTAAATATTAATTAACTAAATCTAAATAATATTTCTCTTATTAACTAAATGAATCCTATTTAAAACTAAATACTTACCTGTAAAATAAACCCTAAGATAGCTACAATATAATTAATAATTACATTGTAGCTATTTTAGGATTTATATTTATTTTACAGGTAACTTTGTATTTATTTTAGCTAGTTAGAATAGTTATTAACTATTTAATTACTACCTAGCTAAAAGAAATTCAAAATTACCTGTAAAATAAATCCTAACCTAAGTTACAATTAAACCTAACACTACACTATCATTAAATTAATTAAATAAATTAGCTACAAATAATTACAATTAAATTAAATTACATTAAATAAACTAACTAAAGTACAAAAAATAAAAAAAGCTAAGTTACAAAAAAAATAAAATAAGTTACAAACATTTAAAAAAATATTACAACAATTTTAAGTTACTTACACCTAATCTAAGCCCCCCAAAATAAAAAAATGCCCTACCCTATTCTAAATTAAAAAGTTACCAGCTCTTTTACATTACCAGCCCTTAAAAGGGCCTTTTGCGGGGCATGCCCCAAAGAAAACTGCTCTTTTGCCTGTAAAATAAAAATACAACCCCCCCCAACATTAAAACCCACCACCCACATACCCCTAATCTAACCCAAACCCCCCTTAAATAAACCTAACACTACCCCCCTGAAGATCATCCTACCTTGAGTCGTCTTCAGCCAGCCAACCACCGATGGAACCGAAGAGGAGATCCAGAGCGGCAGAAGTCATCATCCAAGGGGCGCTGAAGAAGTCTTCCATCCGATGAAGTCATCATCCAGGCGGCGCTGAAGAGGTCTTCCAACCGGGCGATGTCTTCTTCCAAACGGCATCTTCAATCTTCTTTATTCCGGATCCATCTTCATCCCGCCGACGCGGAACATCCTTCTTTCCCCGACGGACTAACGACGAATGAAGGTTCCTTTAAGGGACGTCATCCAAGATGGCGTCCCTTCAATTCCGATTGGCTGATAGGATTCTATCAGCCAATCGGAATTAAGGTAGGAAAAATCTGATTGGCTGATTGAATCAGCCAATCAAATTGAAGTTCAATCCGATTGGCTGATCCAATCAGCCAATCAGATTGAGCTTGCATTCTATTGGCTGATCCAGGTAAAAGAGCTGGCTGGTAAGGTAAAAGAGCTGGTAACTTTTTAATTTAGAATAGGGTAGGGCATTTTTTTATTTTGGTGAGCTTTGTTATTTTATTAGGGGGCTTAGATTAGGTGCAAGTAGCTTAAAATTGTTGTAATATTTTTTAAATGTTTGTAACTTATTTTTTTTTTTTTGTAACTTAACTTTTTTTATTTTTTGTACTTTAGTTAGTTTATTTAATTTAATTTAATTTAATTGTAGTTATTTGTAGCTAATTTATTTAATTAATTTAATGATAGTGTAGTGTTAGGTTTAATTGTAACTTAGGTTTAGGAATTATTTTACAGGTAATTTTGTATTTCTTTTAGCTAGGTAGTTATTAAATAGCTAATAACTATTTAATAACTATTCTAACTAGCTAAAATAAATACAAAGTTACCTGTAAAATAAATATAAATCCTAAAATAGCTACAATGTAATTATTAATTATATTGTAGCTATCTTAGGGTTTATTTTACAGGTAAGTATTTAGTTTTAAATAGGATTCATTTAGTTAATAAGAGAAATATTATTTAGATTTATTTAATTAATATTTAAGTTAGGGGGGTGTTAGGGTTAGTGTTAGACTTAGGTTTAGGGGTTAATAATTTTATTACAGTGGCGGCGGTGTATGGGGGCAGGATAGGGGTTAATACATTTATTATAGGTGGCGACGGTGTAGGGGGGGCAGGATAGGGGTTACTAGGTATAATGTAGGTGGCAGCGGGGTCCGGGAGCGGCGGTTTAGGGGTTAACATATTTATTATAGTGGCGGTGGGCTCCAGATATCAGCGGTTTAGGGGGTAATACATTTATTTAGTTGCGGCGGTGTAGGGGGGGACAGATTAGGGGTGTTTAGACTCGGGGTACATGTTAGGGTATTAGGTGTAGACAGCTCCCATAGGAATCAATGGGATGTCTGGCAGCAGCGAACATGAACTTTCGCTATGGTCAGACTCCCATTGATTCCTATGGGATCCGCCGCCTCCAGGGCGGCGGTTTGAAAACCAGGTACGCTACGCCGGAAAAGTGCCAAGCATACCTGCTAGTTTTTTGATAACTAGCAAAAGTAGTCAGATAGTGCCGCACTTGTGTGCGGAACATCTGGAGTGACGTAAGAATCGATCTGTGTCGGACTGAGTCTGGCGGATCGAAGCTTACGTCACTAAATTCTACTTTTGCCGGTATCTAGGGCTTGATAACTAAGGCGAATCAGCCTCACCACAAATACTCTGTGGAATTCCAGCGTATTTGAGGTTGATGGCTTGATAACTAGGGGCCTAAGTCTCCATTTCTGACAGCAACTCCCTCCCACTCCCAGTCACGTGTGGTGTTCCCCAAGGTTCCATTCTCGGCCCCCTACTATTCACATTATTTATAAATGATCTGCCAAATGTCTGCAAATCCTCAACTGTACACATGTACGCAGACGACACAGTAATCTATGCAAACAAATCAGATCTGCAGCTTGAGGAAGTGCTCCAAGACCAGTTTACAGAGGTAGAAAAGTGGATCTCAAAAAGCAAACTCTTCCTAAACACTGACAAAACTGTCACAATGATCTTTGGAACGGGACCTAAATTACACAAACTACAAAATTCCCATCTACGCATCAAAGGAAATTCAAATTGCACACTGACCGCAGTCTACTCTTTCAAATACTTGGGTATGTTGTTAGACCCCAATCTATCTTTTGGCCTCCACATAGAAACTTGCATCTAAACTCTATCCAAAACTAGGTGCCCTGTACAGAAACAAATCCTGTCTAAGCCCTACAGTAAATGAAAAGATTGTACAGCAAATGCTGATGCCAATCAGGGATTACAGGGACGTAGTATATGCACCTGCACCGCAAACTCACCTTAATAAACTTAATACATTGTATAACTCATTCTGCCGCTTTGTGCTACAATGTAACTACAGGACCCACCATTGTGACATGCTAAAAGAACTAAGCTGGCTGTCGCTAGAATTCAGACGCACCCTCCATCTTTCCTGCCTTGTGTTTAAAAGCTTTTCTGGGAAGCTCCCACCCTACCTGAGCAGAATGCTCTCTCCAGCTATTCCCACCTCCTATAACCTCGTATCCAGTACCAGCACATTATTTAGCTTTCCTCAATACAAAAAGAAAGCAGCTCGATCCTCCTTTTCCTACAGAGCACCACAATTATGGAATAACCTCCCGCACACTTTCAAACCTTCCCCAGGCCTAATATCCTTTAAGAGATCTCTCTCTACATATCTCAAAACAGAATGCACCTGTCATGGTTGATTATATATTTCCTACCTGTTCTATGTTACATTTTGCATATATCATGTATTATTATTGTTTTTGTATTTTATTGTACCCTATTGTATCAATGCAATGTTTTGTAGACCCAGGACATACTTGAAAACGAGAGAAAGCTCAATGTATCCTTCCTGGTAAAATATTTTATAAATAAATAATACTGATGTGCATGTCACTAGCCGAATGATCCATTATTTTACAGTTTCAGCTCAGTGACACAATTATTAATATAAAATGTACTAAAATAAATTCTAAGCATATTCATTTATTAATTTCAAATGAGTATACACACCACTCAGTATAATTAAAACACAGCAGCTAGCAGGAGTTGCATTAATTCCTGGTATAGCAGGAGATGTACTGAAGATGCTTCTCCTGGTCTCAAAGGGATAGTAAACACCAAAAATGTTATTGTTTAAAAAGATAGATAATCCATTTGTTTACCATACCCCAGTTTTGCATAACCAACACTGTTATAGAAATATACTTTTTACCTCTGTAGTAACCTTGTATCTAAGCTTCTGCTGACTGCCTCCTTAACTCAGATCTTTTGACAGACTTGCATTTCAGGCAATTAGTGCTCACTCTTAAATAACTTTGCGTGCATTAGCACAATGTTATCTATATTAAACACATGAACTAACGTCCTGTAGCTGTGAAAAACTGTTAAATGCAGAGGCAGCCTTCAAGGGCTTAGAAACTAGCATATGAGCCTACCTAGGTTTAGCTTTCAACTAAGAATAACAAGAGAACAAAGCAAATAAAAGTAAATTAGAAAGTTGTTTAAAATTACATGTCCTATCTTAATCATAAAAGTTTAATTTGGACTTTACTAACCGTTTAAAATTGACAATTATTTTCCTTTTTTTATAGTTATAGATACCTTATTAGAATCCTGTGAAAATATATTTTTTTATTTGGTTGTATATGGGTCACTGTAAGTGTTAAATCCCTTTATCTTATATAACTATTAGCTTTGCTTGTACTGTTTTCTACATACACAAGAACAGAATGAGATGTAGAAGATAGGAAGTACAGAATGAATGAATTAGAGAATTTGTGAGAATTCTTTATTGTTTGGGGGAGGAGAGATTGTAGTAGGAGCTTAGTTTGCAGACGCTCACACAACTGAAGGTAGAATCCTGATCCCTGGAAAGATGTAAACAAAAACCTATTTGACCTACCAGACAGGCAGATTAGAGTGTTCTCAGTTTTATCATTATAGGCTAAGTTACATCATTAGCATCTGCATAAGTGGCAATGTTGTTGACTTTTCCCACACCACTGTTAAAGGGACAGTCTAGTCAAAATTAAACTTTCATGATTCCGATAGGGCATGTAATTTTTTTACCAACTTTCCATTTGACTTTTATCATTACATTGGCTATGTTCCTTTGGCGGTATTTTTTAAAAGCTAAACCTAGCTAGGCTCAAACTGATTTATTTCTAAACCGTTAAAAACCGTCTCTTAGCTCAGAGCATTTTGAAAGTTTTTCACAGTTAGACAGTACTAGTTCATGTGTGTCATATAGATAACTTTGTGCTCACTCCCGTGGAGTTATTTAGGAGTCTGCACTGATAGGCTAAACTGCATGTCTGTCAAAAGCAACGAGATAAGGGGGCAGTCTGCAGAGGCTTAGACACAAGGTAATCACAGATGTAAAACATATATTAATATAACTGTGTTGGTTATGCAAAACTGGGGAATGGGTAATAAAGGGATTATCTATCTTTTTAAACAATAAATATTCTGGTGTAGACTGTCCCTTTAAACCTAACCTCCACCCACCTGACCCCCTCCACTGGAAAACAGACATGGTAACATTAAAAACAAAAAGGTAAGAACATTTATCATGATCGATTGAGAATCAGGCATATGTGTATATGCTTCGGTCACTGGCCATATTGTCATCTGGTGCAGGGTGGAGGTGTTACAGGAGTGGAATGTAACTATGTGCTTAACTCTTATGAAGAAGTTAAACATGAAGTAAAGTAAGGGAATTTAATTAGCAGTAACATGCTCTAATTAATACTTTCTTACAGTAGAATGACACTTTAGTTTCAACTGCAGCTGTTCCAGTCGCCTAAAACGCAATTAACCCTAACCTCACTTATAGTGCAATTAACTCGAACTGCAACTCCTTCTCCTCCAATACTACCCAAACAACCAACACAGCTCCATGATATCCCTTAACCTATACCCATTGCAAACTCCACCAACTACATTATCCATCCTAGCAGTTAGCTCCCCTCTACTTCACCCACCCCTATTCAGAACATCTCCTCACTAATAGGCACTTCTTTGGTTGTGGTATCAGGGGTTGGTGTCTGAATGGTTTTTGATACAGTAACCTGAATGGAGTACTCATTATCTCCAATAGGTTAATATTGTAAATTGTATTTTCTGTCTAATATTGTGTATTGTTTTTTGTTTATTTTTTTGAATTGATATTTTGGATGGGTTTTAGGAGTTAGGATTCACCTGATTAGGCATTTTGTTTTGATTTTTAAACAACATATTTTAAGTAAAAGAAGATTTCACTGCATTTTTTAGGTTGTTGGAAATAAAGGTATGTTGGTAGAAGTGTAACCTGTGTTGTGCTTTTCCATTTAAATAGGAATTATACTCATATATAAGTGAATGTTAAATGGCTGCACTTTTTTCATTATCTTTTCTTTCTGGATGCTATTATTCTGTGAATACTTGCAAGTAATATTCTTTTTTCTTCCCCTTTGTAGTAATGGTTTGTAGGACATAGAAGTAACTGTCAGCCACAGGTTAGGACTTTGACCTTGTCCATATGACAAACAGAAAAGGAAAAGTCTAACTATTAGTACAAGAGAGTAAAGGACATCTTGTTCTGTTTTTCCCTGTGCACAAGAGAATACTTCACTCGGCATGAAATGTGTACTTAGTAAGAGCCCTGAAGCAAAAAGGGCATCAAAATGAATGTCTGTTTATTAATAAGTAACATTTAAAGCCTTGGGTGCCATAGAGAACACTGTGGGCCACTGCTATGCAAGATATTGCTGGCTTATCTCAGAACCAAACAGATAATCACTGCAGCAGTTTGTTTTTTGTGTGAAAGGGAACCATTAATAAACATGACATGATTATTTATTCAGAGATTCATTTTGATGCTATATATATCTAGAATTAGGCTATTTTATCCTTCTTTACCGCCATAGGCTCAAGCTTGCTATTTTTTCCTTCATCAGCTACACCACATCAATATCCACATATCAGGGCCAGATTACAAGTGGTGCACCATTTAGCGTGTTTACTGACACACAAACACGGCTGGAAGTAAACTTTTAACACAGGTGGGTTAGCTTCCGTGTTACAAGTTGAAAATAAAACACATGCTAACTTTAGTACTTCAGATATCATCACAGTGATTATTCTTCTCTTTAATGGAGCGCGCTGTTAAAAAGAAACTTAACACCTATAGCGCACATGCTAACCTGACACTGCTTTAGACCTACAGTGCTAAACCCAAAGGTAGTTATGCATATTTTACATTCCAATGTTCTGCACAGAGGACATTGTTCTTTTTATTTTTACATATATATTTCTATATTATATATATATATATATATATATATATATATATATACCTATACAGCTATGTGGAAATATATAGGTATATATATATATATATATATATATATATATATATATATATATATATATATATATATATATATATATATATATATATATATATATATATATATATATATATATATATATAAATAACAAAATGTATGCTTACCTGATAAATTTCTTTCTTTCCGGATATGGTGAGTCCAAGGCATCCTCAATTACTGTTGTAAAAATCACTCCTGGCCAGCAGGAGGAGGCAAAGAGCACCACAGCCAAGCTGTTAAGTATCAATCCCTTTCCCACAAACCCCAGTCATTCGGCCGAAGGTAATGGAGGAAAAAGGAGTAACACAAGATGTAGAGGTGCCTGAGGTTTAGTAAAAAAAACCTGTCTTAAAATAAAGGGCGGGGCCGTGGACTCACACTATCTGGAAAGAAAGAAATTTATCAGGTAAGCATAAATTTTGTTTTCTTTCCTAAGATATGGTACATACATACACACACCCTCACTGAGACATCCACAGAAAACACACAAATACATACACACACCCTCACAGAGACATCCACAGAAAACACAGACATACATACATACATACACACACACACCCTCACAGAGACATCCACAGAAAACAGACATACATCCGGAGAAAATATACAAAGACAAACATACACACACCCTCACAGAGACACCCTTAGAAAAAGCTCAAAGACATATCAACACACCCTCGTAGATATCCACAGAAAATGCACAGATATACACACCCACGCTCACAGAGAGACCCACAGAAAAAAATACATACACACTCATAGAGACACAAACCAAAGCACAAAGACATAAACACAGGCACCCACAGAAACACTCACAGGAGGAAACATTTATGCACCTTACATCCCCTAAATCAACAGTGTGTGACATGCATGATAAAAAAAAATGCAGAAATTAAGAGATCACTTTTTAAAGAATCATATTTGTAAATGTGCAAACAAAAATAATTCTGTGAATTCAAAGTTGTACATTAATGATATGGGTAGATGGCTAGATGAAGAAAAGTACTTTTAAAAGGTTGACATATGTTTGTTTGTTTTTTCCCCAACCAAGAGCATCACTTCAAATATAGTGTACAAATGTTCCCCTCTGTCAGCTGTACTTATGGATTTTGAAAATGCTGTACTCTATATGGTCTTGGTGGAACCATAAGCTGTGGTACTCATACCATTAAATCTGGTTAAATGCAGGATTTAGGCTTGTTGGTATGTATTTCAAAATTAAGTCAGCTGTAGTGGAAACTGAACAGTTTTAAATTAAGTCTCATTTCAAACACTGAGCAATCTTAGTCTGAGAGCATAACATTTTATGCAGATGTTTAAATCTTAGATAAAATGCCTCCTTGCGTCTGGAAAGTCCTTGCATAAAGGGGCAGTAAACTGGAATGTAATACAGTATGTATATATATATATATATATATATATATATATATATATATATATATATATATATACATACATATCTGCCAAAAGGGCACCTATCATTTGTGTATTGAGGAGGAAACATTTCTGCATGGTTTTAAATATAGAATTTCTACAGCATTGTCAAATAATCATAAATACACTGCTGCTAAAAAAAAATGTTTTTATGGACCCCTGGCCCTACCATACAACTACTACCACACTGAAGTTACAATCCGAAATTGCACAAAGAAATAAAAAAACATTTGCTAAGTAAGTCCTACTTCCTCTGCAAATGAAAGTGATCTGCCGTCTGACTCAGGCACACACTGTACAAACAAAGTGCCAAGTCTGTCTCACACTGTGCATAGTGGTTTAGTGCACAATCATAAATCCTCTCAAGTGCTAATACTTTACTCCCTGTAAAAACATTTCCCATGCTCAATTAGCACTCTGCTGTAGTACCCATTGGTGGCTTCCAAAATTAAAAAAAAAAAAAAAAATTTTTTGTTAGTTCTTTCCCCATGGGGCCCCCCTGGCCCATTGGGCCCCTGACAGGAGTCACCCCTGTCACCCCCTAATGGCAGCCCTGTTCCCCTTTAACATAGGAAAACAGCTAGCACTGCCGAAACTACAGAAGAAACTTGTGCTGCAATCTCCGCCTTCAAATATACTCCCCTAGGAGTTATAGAAGTACCACAGGGCACTGCATGTGATGCCGTTGAGGCTTGGGAGGTTACAGGAGAAGGCTGTGGAATTACCTGAACAGCATCATCCTGAGAGACATTAGGCTCAACTATAAAAATATTTTCTTTACATAGTAACGTCCTCTTAACACATGAGGAACAGAATTGCATAGGTTCAACAATCTGTGCTTCTAAACACAAAAGACAATAATTAATCTGGGCAGAATCTTGCTCTACATCAGACATGATCCTATCGAATATAATTTCCCCCTGTCAAGAAATTAACAGCGATTGCTAGGTAGCACTGCCACTTACTAGCTAGGGTATATGATTCCAAGCAGTCTTTAAAATAAAAATAAAAAAAATGTAATAAACAACCAAGTGATAGTACGCTCAAAATAATGAACCTCAGGGAACCCCACACCTCAGTCTTCACTGAGGCGCCTACCTGCTTCTTAATCCCACAACAAACACCCGGACTCCAGAGAAGAGCGCAATTTCTTTACAGCTGACACCGCTCCATCTTCCACTAAAGCAGACGGAGTGCTGCATCTCGATAAGGCACGAAAGTACCTTACTTCCTGGTATAACACTTCTAACGTACTGACAACGTCTTAACACAGAGCCCCTGAGAAATGAATAGCGGTTAAAGAAATCACCGCTAAACTGACAAAAGATCCGTAGACCATAAGCTCTCTTTACCCAGAGCAGCCCAATAGCAGTAGCTTTTTCACAGAGAATTTCAATAAGTCTCCACCAGAAAACTGTCTCTAAAAATAATTAACCCCTAACAAAAAGGTTAACATAGTCACATTGTATGCAGTGCCTGTTCCATGCCCAGACTAATCCTTACTTAAGGATTACCTTGTCCCTTAATGAAATATATGCAGGAAAATATTTAAGTGCATAAACTCCCCACCTGAAAAAAAAACAAAAAACACTTATCTGCTAAGTCTGCTGTCCGGCATGTAGACAGCTCACTAGGTATGTAAGGACACAGTTCCTCACAGAGACCTGTACAAGAGAAAGAACAGAGTAAACCTACTCTGATTTTCTATACTAGGGCAGCATAAATATCAGGAAAACACAGTAAGGCCCACCTTACAAGTTCCTTAACAGCTTGGCTTTGGTGCTCTTTGCCTCCTCCTGCTGGCCAGGAGTGATATTCCCAACAGTAATTGTGGACACCGTGGACTCCCCACCTCCTGTTTCTCACCCTCCTACCCATTTAGATTGTAAGTTCCCACGGGAACAGGGCTCCCAATTCCCCCTGTATTTGTTTGTTAAATTTTGCCTGGTGTCTTATATTGTACTGTCATTTTATCTTTGTTACCCATGGACAGCGCTGTGGAATCTGTTGGCGCTTTATAAATAAAGAATAATAATAATAATATTAGGAAAGAAATATATATATTTATTTAAAAATATTAAGAACATTTTCTACTATGTGAAGAACATCAGAGTGTAAAATATTTACAGTAAATATACATTAAACACATTATAAAATATTAAAATTCAATAAATGTTTTTTCATGTTTTAAGGAATTTGAGTGGAAAGGGCTCAAAAGTATATATCTGAGAGACCTGGTGCAGTTGGCGAAAGAAGAGTGGTCCAAAATTCCAGTAGAGAGGTGTAAGAAACTCAATTGATTTCAGTTATTTTTTCCAAGGGGTGTGCTACCAAATATTAACTTGAAGGTGCCAATAATTTCGTCCAGTCCATTTTTGGAGTTTTGCATGGAATGTGTCAGATTTGCCTTTTTTTTTCTCCACTTTTTTGTGTCATACCAACACAAACAAAAGAAATAAACATGAGAATGCCTAAACATTTGTAATTGCAACAATTTTCTGGGCAAAGTGGTGCATTATCTAACAAAAATGCAGGGGTGCCAATATTTTTGCCCATGTCTGTGTATATATATATATATATATATATATATATATATACACACACACACACACAAATACACAGTATAGCCCTTTCCATTCAAATACCTTGTCATATACTATATACCTTTTAACCCTTATATCATTTTTACTAATAATTATTTTCATCATTTTTATCAGATAGTGTATATATATATATATATATATATACATGAGTGTAACACTTTATTTTAATGTATTTATGTTGTGTTTGGTGCACATTTGTTTTTAACGATTACACTTTATGCTAGGGGGGCCAATTTACTAACTGTCGGACGGACATGATCCGCTGTCAGCATTTAACACTGTACAAGCATTCCCAGTAAAATGCTTGTGCTATGCCACCCCCTGCAGATTTGCAGCTAATCACCTGCTAGCAGGGGGTGTCAATCAACCCGATCGTATCCGATCGGGCTGATTGCTGTCCGCCGTCTTAGAGGCAGTCTTACAAATGCTGCTTCTTAACTTCCACCTCAGGCGGACCTAAAGTGGAGTGGGTCGGAAGCAGCATCCGCTACTTCATAAATCGACCCCTAAGTCTCTACTCGTGCAAAACCGATGCGTGCTAAATTTGCTTGCGCTTGAGCGAACGCATTTAATTTTTAACTTGTAATATGCAGACAAGTTAGCATGGACGTGATATTACTTTTCAAAACCCGTACTAACAATAGCGCGACACTTGTAATCTAGCCCTCAATGTATTATATAAAATCACATATGCATTCTGAATTTGGTAGCAAAATGATGTGTTTATTGTGGTGAACGTGGTTCTCTAATCAAGGCCATTGATACCCCAAGTTGTTCTTGCATAAAGTAAACATACCGTTTTTATGCATATAAAGCAAAATCAGTTATATAATGATCTGTTACATTAGATGATTGCAGGACCCCAAAGCAAAAACTGCAAACTGTTGCACATGCTAAAGGGTTAAAGTGATTGATGATATGATGACCAAAATAATTAATAATTTTATCCACTCTCAGTATTAGAGTAAACCAAACAAATGTCTTCTTCTGTGGTGTTATAAAATATGAGATTAAATAAACAAACATAACATGCATTTTTAATTTTAAATAAAGTTTTTAGAGTGCATTACAACTTTTTTTGTGGACAGAAAATATTTAACACTTTGAATTGATATTCATCCAAAGTTTGTTTTATGTTTACTTTTAATATTTTAAACTCAGCAAAAAAAAGTTTTTGAAACAGTTAAAAAAAAAAAAAAGGTCAAAGGTACCTTTCAGCAAGACATTTTTTTAAAAAAAAACTCTGCAACAGCAAATTATCTGTTGTATTTGTTTGGAACACAAAGTGTAGCATGGAATTCTTGCACACAGAGAGACCTGCATGGATATAACAGAACATTCTACACTTGAAACTGTCAAACCACAATCCTACTGGGAACGTTTTTCTCTAATAATGGCCAGCTGTGCCTACCACAAATTCCTGTTTGCTTTGCAGTACTTCAGAGTTTTAATACAAACTTTACAATTACTGACCTGGCCAAATATAGAAAAGGATGCCTTGTAAACTCTATTTAACCTTTAAGAATGGTTTGCTAGCTTGAACTTTGTCATCTATGGCCATGATCCTCATTTCTATTAGGAATAGGAAGGATCATGTTTTTATTGTTTCAAACGCATTGTGTTCTCTGTGAAATATATTTAGACCATTTACATTTAAAGAATACTTAAATATAACTTTTTTTGCATGGCACTAAGCCAGTAAAATTGTCTGTGAACCTTTTTGCTTTGGCACAAAGCTATTTGCTAAGTAAGCAAACTTATTCCTTATCTTTAGCAAAACTTTCAAACATTTTTTATAATTAAGGTACCAGGCAAATCATATATTTTGCTGTGCAGACTTCATAAAGTTATGATTTTTAACATTTATTCTTTTACAACATAATATCTAAAAAGAAATATTGCATTACCAAATGTTATCTAATTTGTGGCATTTTATACAGCTGTGCTACTACAAAACCTTTTCATCTACAGGCAATAAAATGTGTGCTTGGAATTGACCACTGACCATGCTATATTAAAAAAAGGACAAAAGCATATATTTGTTCTTAACTGCAGGGTAATGAGTTGCGTCTTGGATAAATGCACTTACAATGGAAGCAGGATTGCTTTTGTTGTTCACAAGCCAAGCAGACTGCACGCACGTACACTGTGACTCCAAGAAAACAGAGATTTAAAAAGGTTACATTCAGGAAGGATGATCTATAATACACAAAGTCGTGGAGTAAACAGATAAATTAACAGGGAGTTGATAAAATCTTAAATAGACATTCTTGTAAAAAAATAAAAAATGTTTATTAGCAAAGGAGCTAAATACATAGTGGAATTTTTGTTCCTGTGCAAAGCCCATAGCAAACATATTTTGCTTTTAATATAGTTGTGTGCTTGCAAGATAGTGCCAGACTTTCTATGTGTTGTGTTAATAATTTTCCTATGGGCTTGACACCCAGGCTTGCTTGGGGTTAACTGCCTGAGTTCCTGAATGCTGTGCAGCTGTCTGTGAGTGCTGGTGAGCAGTCACCCAGGGCTGTGAGTTAAGTTTAGCAGTGCAATTGGATGTGTACCCAGTTGGAGTGTAGTCCATTTCTATGCCTCGTATGTGTCTAGTTACTTTCTATATATAAAGTGTCCACCAGTGCATGCACTCATAGCCATGGATGTATGGTGTGTGCTTTCAAATCATTTACAAACAATTTGATGAAAAATGCTCTCAGAGCTCTTAAGTGTATGTATGAGTTTACCCTAATAAAACTTTGCTATAAACTGTACTATTGAATCACATTACACTAAAAAATCTTTTAAGCTAGACATTCACTTCTGTCTGTAACATGTAGTTAGATAGTGTCATTGCCAGAAAGCTGCTAACTTTCAAAAATATTTAAAAGTGTGCTCAAATTTGCATATTCAATGTATTCATGAGAATAGTAGGCTATAAAGCACAGATGGCCAGCATAAAGCCCTGGGGCCACATGAAGCCCTCTAGTAGTTTTATTCCTGACACCCACTTTCCTAACACCTTTCTTTCACACACCTAGGGATAATTTCAGAAGGTAGCTACTGATTGGTGTATAGGCTTTGTCAACCGTGTGCTTGGTGTGTATTCACCCATAAATGCTGTCCATACACCCGGATTGATAGATAGATAGAGAGATAGATAGAGAGATAAAGGCAGATAGACAGAGAGACAGACATACAGACAGACAGATAAAAACAGGAATGAATTTGTCCTGTTACATTATCTATTGTTACTGCTTTTTATTTTTTTGCATATATTGTTGTTGAAATTTTTTTTTATATTTAATTTCTTAAGTCCATCTTGCAAATGTTACACAGTTCATTAGTTTATTTTTAATTTAACTCAGAAACACCATGTACATAAAGGACAGACTAATATTTCAATTTATATTACATTAATAGCAATTTACTTGTACATTGCCGTACAGAATTATCCACTGTTGCTCCCTTTAGGAGGTGGTTATGTGCTGTTCTTGAAAATAAATGCCTGCTTTTTCATTTATTATTTATATTTGTTATATGTAGTTTAATTTAATCTCAGGAAGAAATATAATACATTGAAATAAACATGTATAACCTTTATATGGAATTCATTTAGTAAGTATTATCTCCTTTAGTGCAGAGAAATCTGAAGATTGCACAATAAAAATCCAGCAGTTCAATCTGGGCTGCAGAATGAATTCCAGTCCTTAGAGAACAACGAGCACAGTCTCCAGACATATGTGCTGCTATAGCAGTAAGATTAGAATTCTGATATTGTACTTAATGGAAAGAACAATAAGAAAACCTACACCTAGATTTAGAGTTTTGCGGCCAAAGGGGTGCATTAGCTACGCATGTTTTTTTTTTCCCTGCACCTTTTAAATAACGCTGGTATTTAGAGTTCTCTGAAGGGCTGCGTTAGGCTCCAAAAAGGGAGCGCAGAGCATAATTTACGTGCTTACGGACGCGAAAAGCTTCAAAAACGTGCTTGTGCACGATATCCCCATAGGAAACAATGGGGCAGTTTGAGCTGAAAAAAAACCTAACACCTGCAAAAAAGCAGCGTTCAGCTCCTAACGCAGCCCCATTGTTTCCTATGGTGAAACAGTTTCTAAGTCTGCACCTAACACCCTAACATGTACCCCGAGTTTAAACACCCCTAACCTTACACTTATTAACCCCTAATCTGCCAACCCTGCTATCGCTGACACCTGCATTATACAATTAACCCCTAATCTGCTGCTCCGGACACCGCCGCCGCCTACGTTATACCTATGAACCCCTAATCTGCTGCCCTCAACGTCGCCGATACCTACATTATAATTATTAACCCTAATCTGCCCCCCCCCACATCGCCACTACCTACCTACACTTATTAACCCCTAATCTGCCGACCGGACCTCGCCGCTACTCTAATAAATGTATTAACCCCTAAAGCTAAGTCTAACTCTAACACCCCTCTAAGTTAAATATAATTTTATTCTAACGAAATAAATTAACTCTTATTAAATAAATTAATCCTATTTAAAACGAAATACTTACCTGTAAAATAAACCCTAATATAGCTACAATATAACGAATAATTATATTGTAGCTATTTTAGGATTTATATTTATTTTACAGGCAACTTTGTATTTATTTTAACTAGGTACAATAGCTATTAAATAGTTATTCACTATTTAATAGCTACCTAGTTAAAATAATTACAAAATGACCTGTAAAATAAATCCTAACCTAAATTACAATTAAACCTAACACTACACTATCAATAAATTAATTAAATAAATTAACTACAATTACATACAATTAAATAAACTAAACTAAATTACAAAAAATAAAAAAAGATTACAAGAATTTTAAACTAATTACACCTACTCTAAGCCCCCTAAAAAAATAACAAAGCCCCCCAAAATAAAAAAACTTTCCCTACCCTATTCTAAATTAAAAAGTTAACAGCTCTTTTACCTTACCAGCCCTTAAAAGGGCCTTTTGCGGGGCATGCCCCAAAGTAAACAGCTCTTTTGCCTGTAAAAAAAACATACAATACCCCCCCAACATTACAACCAACCACCCACATAGCCCTAATCTAACCCACCCAAACCCCCCTTAAAAAACCTAACACTAAGCCCCTGAAGATCTTCCTACCTTATCTTCACCCAGCCGGGTATCACCGATCTGTCAAGAAGAGGGTCCGAAGTCTTCATCCTATCCGGGCAGAAGAGGACATCCAGACCGGCAGACATCTTCATCCAGGCGGCATCTTCTATCTTCTTCCATCCGGAGCGGAGCAGGTCCATCTTGAAGCAGCCGACGCGGAGCCATCCTTCTTCACCGACGTCCTAAGTCCGAATGAAGGTTCCTTTAAATGACGTCATCCAAGATGGCGTCCCTCGAATTCTGATTGGCTGATAGGATTCTATCAGCCAATCGGAATTAAGGTAGGAAAAATCTGATTGGCTGATTGAATCAGCCAATCAGATTCAAGTTCAATCCGATTGGCTGATCTAATCAGCCAATCAGATTGAGCTTGCATTCTATTCGCTGTTCCGATCGGCCAATAGAATGCGAGCTCAATCTGATTGGCTGATTGGATCAGCCAATCGGATTGAACTTGAATCTGATTTTTCCTACCTTAATTCCGATTGGCTGATAGAATCCTATCAGCCAATCGGAATTCAAGGGACGCCATCTTGGATGACGTCATTTAAAGGAACCTTCATTCGGACTTAGGACGTCGGTGAAGAAGGATGGCTCCACGTTGGCTGCTTCGAGATGGACCCGCTCCACTCCGGATGGAAGAAGATAGAAGAGGCCGTCTGGATGAAGATGTCTGCCGGTCCGGATGTCCTCTTCTGCCCGGATAGGATGAAGACTTCGGACCCTCTTCTGGACAGATCAGTGATACCCGGCTGGGTGAAGATAAGGTAGGAAGATCTTCAGGGGCTTAGTGTTAGTTTTTTTAAGGGGGGTTTGGGTGGGTTAGATTAGGGGTATGTGGGTAGTGGGTTGTAATGTTGGGGGGGTATTGTATGTTTTTTTTACAGGCAAAAGAGCTGTTTAATTTGGGGCATGCCCTGCAAAAGGCCCTTTTAAGGGCTGGTAAGGTAAAAGAGCTGTTAACTTTTTATTTTAGAATAGGGTAGGGCATTTTTTTATTTTGGGGGGCTTTGTTATTTTCTTAGGGGGCTTAGAGTAGGTGTAATTAGTTTAAAATTCTTGTAATCTTTTTTTATTTTTTGTAATTTAGTGTTTTTTTTTTTTGTAATTTAGTTTAGTTGATTTAATTGTAGATAATTGTAGGTAGTTTAGTTTATTAATTTATTGATAGTGTAGTGTTAGGTTTAATTGTAACTTAGGTTAGGATTTATTTTACAGGTAATTTTGTAATTATTTTAACTAGGTAGCTATTAAATAGTTAATAACTATTTAATAGCTATTGTACCTAGTTAAAATAAATACAAAGTTGCCTGTAAAATAAATATAAATTCTAAAATAGCTACAATATAATTATTCGTTATATTGTAGCTATATTAGAGTTTATTTTACAGGTAAGTATTTAGCTTTAAATAGGAATAATTTATTTAATAAGATTTAATTTATTTCTTTAGATAAAAATTATATTTAACTTAGGGGGGTGTTAGTGTTAGGGTTAGACTTAGCTTTAGGGGTTAATACATTTATTAGAGTAGAGGCGAGGTCCGGTCGGCAGATTAGGGGTTAATAAGTGTAGGTAAGGTAGCGGCGATGTGGGGGGGGCAGATTAGGGGTTAATAAATATTATGTAGGTGTCGGCGATGTTAGGGGCAGCAGAATAGGGGTACATAGGGATAATGTAGGTGGCGGCGGTGTGCGGTCGGCAGAATAGGGGTTAAAAAAATGTATTATAGTGGCGGCGATGTGGGGGGACCTCGGTTTAGGGGTAAATAGGTAGTTTATGGGTGTTAGTGTACTTTAGAGCACAGTAGTTAAGAGCTTTATGAACCGGCGTTAGCCCAGAAAGCTCTTAACTACTGACTTTTTTCTGCGGCTGGAGTTTTGTCGTTAGAGTTCTAACGCTCACTTCAGACACGACTCTAAATACCGGCGTAAGAAAGATCCCATTGAAAAGATAGGATACGCAATTGACGTAAGGGGATCTGCGGTATGGAAAAGTCGCGGCTGGAAAGTGAGCGTTAGACCCTTTCCTGACTGACTCTAAATATCAGCGGCCGGCCAAAAGCAGAGTTAGGACCCCTTAACGCTGGTTTTGACGGCTAACGCACAACTCTAAATCTAGGCGTAAGATTTTTCTGCAGCATGAAGAAAATGCAATACAGATATTTTCCTGTAAGAATATATATGACTTGTAACAATTTTCCATTATTGTAACAGCAAAAAGGGCTAATATTATTAACCTTGTTCTGCTAGGCGTTTTCTCACACGTTGCTCACATAATAAGCATTTTATTTCTGATTATTTTCTTCTTTTTCTCTCTTCCTTCCATCTATCTTTCTCTCACTTTTCTTTCTCTCTCTTTCTCCTTTCTATCTTTCTTGTTCTTTCTTTCTTTCCCTTTCTTTCTCCCTTCCTTCCATCTGTCTTTCTCTCTCTCTCTCTTTCTGTCTCTTTTCTCTTTCTTTCTCTCTCTCTCTCTTTGTCTCTTTTCTCTTTCTTTCTTTCTCTCTCTCTCTCTCTCTTTCTGTTTCTTTTCTCTTTCTTTCTTTCTTTCTCTCTCTCTCTCTCTTTCTGTCTCTTTTCTCTTTCTTTCTCTCTCTCTCTCTCTCTCTCTCTCTCTCTCTCTTTCTGTCTATTTTCTCTTTCTTTCTTTCTTTCTCTCTCTCTATATTTATTTATCTCTCTCTTTCTTTCTTTCTTTCTCTGTTTCTTTCTGTCTGTTTTCTCTTTCTCTCTCTCTCTTTCTTTATTTTTTTCTCACTCTCTTTCTCTCTCTCTCTCTCTTTCTTTATTTCATTCTCACTCTCTTTCTCTCTTTCTTTCTTTCTTTCTTTCTTTCTTTCTTTCTTTCTTTCTCTCTGTCTCTCTTTCTGTCTGTCTTTCTTTCTAAGATCTTGGTAAAAAAAAAAAAAAAAGTGGATTTGTTAAAGCACAAAGAATGTGTCACTTGGGCGAGGGTTATCTTTCTATTAACATTCTTTTCTTTGCAAGATACCAAGCCCATTTTTGTCTTATATTGACATACCTTACATATTATTCTGAATGAGAAGGCACATGATACACTGTGTGCATTGAATGAGTGAGCGGGGCTGACTGTAAGAGGGTTGTACACAAAGCAGTTTGTATACAAGAATGAGTAACTAAGTGAAACAGAAACTTACCGTAAGTGCTCTGTGAATCAGTAAAATGAATTTCAATTTCTTAAATAAAAAAAGTCTTGTATGTTGGTAGAAACGAAAAAAGAAATGCTTTGTTTAATTGGTCAAGCCAAACAGACTAGTGTTTCCCTGATGGTGTGAAGCAGGGATAAGCAGATGCATTAAGCAGGAAGTGAGTCTAGCCATAGCAAATCTGTACTTGTTTTGTAAGAGAAACTGGGAAGAATGAATATTCGCCCTGTGGCATCAATTTCCTGTTTAATGCTCTCCAAAGGCAGCTGGAAAATGCCCAGAAACGCAGATGCATGTAGATGCCATATGCATCATTTTTTTTCAGGGGAGGAAAGGAAAGTCTGTACATTGTTCCTATCATGCTATGTTTACTTATGTCAGATTACCTTCCTCTCACCACACGCTATAACATAGTAAATCTAAAGAATCGAAAGCCACCAGCCCTAGGAATAACTTGTCCCCCCAGATTAGCAAACTATAGAACTTGCTTTTTTTGTGGGGGGTGCTTCAGATTTTGGTGCCTGCAGACACCTGGGCTGTAGATCTGGCCCTATATATATATATATATATATATATATATATATATATATATATATATATACACATACACACACACACACACAATGTCTGTTTAACTTATATGCAAATTGCAACACAAGTCTCCCTAAAGGCGCTATGGTCTAAATCTAAACCTCTCTGCTCTAGTGAGATTATATAAGAAGTCTTGTCAGTATTGCAAGGTCCCTTGAATAATTTGAAAAAAAAAAAGCAAATTTTAGCTTGAGAGCTGTTTATCTCACTATGGAGGGAACTGGCTGTAAAGGAGAAACACCTACATTACAAAATAATACTTAAAAAGTCCCCAAAGATTTTGTGTGATCTCTCTCTTGTCGGCAAGTTTTTGATTATCAGGCCCTAAGAGATGCAGGGTCCATTGATAGCCACTCAATCATGATTAATATACTAGGAACTCTAGTTTATAGGGAATGTCCCTGTCAAAATTTAAAGAAAGATACCAAGAGAGCAAAGTAAATTTTATAACAAAGGTAAATTGTAAATTCTCTTCATTAGATGCTCTATCTTAATCAATAGTTTAGTTTTGACATTCATGTCCCAATAAGGTATATTAAACATGTATGTTTCTAATTGTATATTATATTACAGATTTTTTTTTTTTTAAGGTGGCCTTATAGATAAACATGCACTTCCTGTTAGCAAATTTAGTATAACCTTTTTCATGCAACAAAATATCTTAAATATACATCCCTAATTCCCGAAAAAGTTTGGTCAAGAGCAATGTAGGACTAATAGCGATGTGACAAGTTGAAATAAGATGGTGATGTAAAACAGGTGAGGCAATTGTGTAATCATAGTATATAAGGAGTCTCCAAAAAAGGCCTAGTCCTTCAAGAGCAAGGATGGGTCGAGGCTCGTCAATTTGCCAACAGATGCTTCAGCGAATAATCCAAAACTTTGAAAACAACATTCCCCAAAAACAAATCGGTAGGATTTTGGACATTTCACCTTCTACAATGCACAATATAATTAAAAGATTCAAGGTATCCGGTCAAAACTCGGTGCGTAATGAGCAAGGCCGAAAACCACTTCTGAATGTGCGTGATCTTCGATCCCTCAGATATCACTGCCTCAAAAACCGTCATGAGTCTGCAATGGATATTCTGACATGGGCTCGGGAATACTTTGGTAAACCTTTGTCAGTCAACACCATTTACCGATGCATCCACAGATACAAGTTAAGGCTTTACTATGCAAAGCAGAAGCCATACATCAACACTGTCCAGAAGCGCCGCTTACTTCTCTGGGCTTGGTCTCATATGAGATAGACAGTAGCACAGTGAAATCACGAGTCAACATTTCAAATAGATTTTGGAAAAAAACAGCTGTTGTGTTCTCCGGGCCAAAGAGGAAAAGGACCATCCAAGCTGTTATCAGCGTGAGGTCCAAAATTCAGTGTCTGTCAGGGTATGGGGTGTGTCAGTGCCCATGGCATGGGTAACTTGCACATTTGTGAGGGCTCCAATAATGCAGAAAGATATGTTAAAAAATTTGGAGCAACATGGAGGGGCAGGTGTCCCTCGATTGAGCGAATATCTTAAGGCTATTCAACTACAACGATTGGTCGAGTGGTGCCATGGATCACCCAACAAAGCCTGGATAGGCTTGGATAGGGAGATTCTCCATAGGGGTAACGTGGGATCTCTCGCATGGATCAGCCCTGCACAACGCCCTACTTGGCTCTCCCAGTATCCCCTGATTGAGGATGTGTTGTGTAGATGGGATAAATTGATCAAGGTGAAACCGTATATTTCTACTTCTATCTCACCTGTGATGCCCGTCCGTGAAAACCCGGACAACGGGTTAGCTAACAAAACCTACTCTCTGGGATCTTGCTATACTCTAGCTGAGACCGCAGACTCGGGTGCCCTGTCGGGGGGTAAAATCAAGCCACAAATGGAACTGGCTGAATGGGACTGCGATTTATTCTCCTCATGGTTCAGAACGACGCAATTCCATCATTATTACATCACTCTGCGCGACAGAGAATCACTGAAAAGACAGAAAACACCATTCGAAGTGCTTTGCACTTCGCCAACTCTGCCACGTCATCTCATTTCAATTCTGTATAAGCTACTGGTGGAAGGGGGTACTGATGTGCTTCCCTCTTATATAGTAGCATGGCAACAAGAATTGGGCCTTGAGCCCGACTCAAAAGCATGGTTATCCAAATTTCGCAAAGCGAAACATGTGTCGGTTTCGATGAAACTACAGGAGATGTATTCTTAGCCGTTGGTATCTCACCCCACAGAGGTTGAAAAAAATATACCCGCACACAGGTGGGGAGTGCTGGAGGGGCTGTGGAGAGGAAGGATCCATGCTACATATCTGGTGGCAATGTCCCCATATACAACCCTTTTGGAGTGAGGTGTTTCGGGAGTGTAGCAGGCTACTGGAAATCATCCTGCCCCCAGACCCTAAATATCTCATATTCCATGAGCTACCTAAAATTGTCATGGGCGCAAAATGCCACTTATTTCTCCTGATGTTGAATTGCGCAAAAGGACTCATACCAAGGCATTGGAAATCAATACACACACCAAACCTTGAGGAGTGGAGGCCCGGGGTCTGGGATCTTTTGAGCCTGGAGAGGTTTCATTACCTAAAGATTGGGAGACTTGAGACTCATGAATATATGACTCTGATCTGGGAGGATAGGGGTTTATAAACACTAGGGTGAATTTTGGAGTTTGGGCGGGCAGTTGTGGTGAAACCCATGAAGTGTCTGGATTACTTGGATTAAAATTAATATGACCATTTGTATTTATCCTCCCCTCCCCCCCCTTTTTTTCCCCTTCCCCCCACTCAACCCATCTTCATTCCCTCCCTCCTCACCTCTATGCTATCTCACCCCTACATTCCCTTCCCTTCATCTTTCCGTCTGCTTCCTGTCTCTATTTTCTTTTATTACCCTCTTCCTACACTGAAATTTTCAAAGACTGCATGGGGCTGGCACTGCCGGACCTACCTACATCTAACACTAGAATAGCAGTTTTGCTGAATTATGGTCATTGGGTGTTTGGGTCCGGTGCTGTCGGCCGCAGAAATTTGTGTTTATTATTGGCAATTTGCAAAGTGGAATGTACAACAATGAACATACCAAATGTAATATTATAATTCTTTATCAGTCTTTTACCAGAGCTTGTTTATGTTTATCTGACATGGCGATTTTGGTTGCTATGGTGTTATATATCATCTTGAATGTAAAAGATATAATCTTATATGTGTTCATTCAATAAAGCTTACTTTAAAAAATAAAAAAATAAAAATTTTGGAGCAACGTATGCTGCCATCCAGATGTCGTCTTTTCCAGGGATGTCCCTGCATTTTCCAGCAGGACAATGCCAAACCCTATTATGCCCGGATTACAAGCACATTGTTGCGTATGTAGCTGAAGGCATTCATAATGGATGAAAAAATTTTGCTTGCTAAACTTAACCAACTTTTGTCTTCCATGCCCAAGCGCTTCATAAGTGTTATTAAAAGAAAAGGTAATGTTACACAGTGGTAAACAGTCAACTGTCCCAACTTTTATGGAGTGTGTTGCAGTCATCAGATTTGAAATCAGTGCAAATTTTCAAAAATACATTAAATTCACAAAGTAAAACATCAAATAATGTGTTAATAATCAGCCAGATTACGAGTTTTGAGCGCTATAGGGAAATTAACGAACGCAACAAAAGTTGCGTTATTTAATTCCCTATAGCACTGCCATTTCAAGTTTTGAAAAACACGGCTTGCACGTGTGATATGGAGATTTTAAGCTCCACACTGCACCCAAAACAAGCGTTGTGTTTGATGTGCTCGTGCACGTTTTCCCCATAGACATCAATGGGGAAAGCCGGCAAAAAAAAGTCTAACACCTGCGATCGCGAAAAAAAAAGCACTGTAACGCAGCCCCATTGATGTCTATTGGGAAAAAGAAAAAACAGTTTAAATCTAACAACCTAACATAAACCCCCGAGTCTAAACACCCCTAATCTGCTGCCCCCGACATCGCTGACACCTGCCTACAGTTATTAACCCCTAATCTGACGCTCCCGATATCGCCACCACCTAAATAAAATTATTAATTCCTAATCTGCCACTCCCGATATCGCTGCCACTATACTAAAGTTATTAACCCCTATTCTGCCGCACCCCAACATCGCCACAACTATAATAAAGTTGTATAAAACACAAAAAAGAAGAAGGCGCCAACATAGTGTGAATCTGTATTGAAAGTTGTTCACTCCCCACACATGAATTGTACTTACAAAAAGTCAGGCACTTGAGAAGTGCTACAACGGCTTTCTGGAGCATTAACAGCTGTTGTTTACATGAGTCAACTGTATTTTTAATTTTTTTATGCGGGGTAGTATATTTTATGTATTATATTTTATATATAGTATATATCCTGTATATTTCAGTTCATTGAGATATTAGTCATTGTTTCTGATATATGGTACAGTATAACTTTCGTTTTGTAAATGCATGAAGGAGTAGTATCCCAATAGGGGGTTAAACGTACGCATTTAGAATTTTGTAGCGCTACGGCGCCAATAGTAATTTTTGGTTACCTTGTATATGCATTATAGAATAGTGATTTGTTACTTGTATTTAACATGAAATCACGCTATCGGCAGTTACCTGTATATCAGGAAAGTATTGGGTATACACTTACACACACACTAGAGGTGTGTTACTACATTTCACTGTGGTTGGTCCGACTTTTCTGTAGACAACCAATCATTTAGGCGTTGATACACACCCCCTTTTACTCTGGGGATTGCATACTCCTTCACGCATGCGCTCTATTTCGGCTTGAACGCCGAGTTAAGCAAATATAAGCTGTGCATTTTAGATATGGTTTATTCACCTGAGGAAGCGGTCAAGGTAGACCGGGAAACGCTTTGTGATACATGTTTACTAAATAAACATTTGTTTTTAACTATATCTTTATCACGGCTGAGTGATATTTTATATGTTTGGCAATTCGTTTTTTAAAGTACTTGGCATCCGATTATAGCTACCAGCCCACCTGGTTTGGGCTTCTCTCCTATCCCGAATATAACGAGAGAAAGTAGCCGGCTAAAGGGGTCAAGCTGCAAAATTGCTGCAGATCGTACGCAGCACTAAGGATTACATCTTGATTACGAGAGACCAGCTACCTGGACAGCTGTTAATGCTCCAGAAAGCCGTTGTAACACTTCTCAAGTGCCTGACTTTTTGTAAGTACAATTCATGTGTGGGGAGTGAACAACTTTCAATACAGATTCACACTATGTTGGCGCCTTCTTCTTTTTTGTGTTTTATACAGATTTGCTACGTTTGAATTGCCTTCAACTTTTGGAAGAAGTTTTTGCCGCCATACCATCATTATTCAAACTTTGGACTTTTGGGGTCACACACCTGAGCTTTGGTTTGATTGACATTATTGTTTGTGAGTTTACCTCACACCATCCAGCGTGTGGGCATCTTATAATTGTGTTTTTTGCACTTGTATATGTTTTACCGCACATATTCTCTTGCACACACTATTTCTTTATATAATTTTTTAACAGTATTATTTTTTGCATTTGTTGTTTTTAGGCGCAACTGATTTATCACAGTTTGGTTAACTATAATAAAGTTATTAACCCCTATTCCGCCTCTCCCCGACATTGCCACAACTAAATAAAGTTATTAACCCCTAAACCTCTGGCCTCCCACATCACTACCACCAAATAAACCTATTAACCCCTAAACCATCAGTCCTCCACATTGCAAAAACCTAAATTAACCGAAACTATATTAACCCCTAAATCTAACCCTAACGTAACCATAACCCTAATCCTAACCCTAACCCTAACAATAACACCCCCTAACTTTAACATAATGAAATTAGATCTAAATTAAATTTACAATTATTAACTAAATAATTCCTATTTAAAACTAAATACATACTTACCTGTGAAATAAAACCTAAGCTAGTCACAATATAACTAATAGTTATGTCAGGTTAGGTTTTATTTCACAGGTAAGTTTGTATTTATTTTAACTAGGTTGACTAGTTAGTAAATAGTTATTAACTATTTTATAACTACCTAGTTAAAATAAATACAAACTTACCTGTGAAATAAAACCTAACCTGAGTTACACTAACACCTAACATTACAAAAAATATAAACCTACCATTACAAAAAAAAAAAAAATTACCATTACAAAAAATAAAAAGACCTGCCATTACAAAAAAAACAAACAAAATTATCCAAAAAAGATTATTCCTATTCTAATACCCTTTAAAAAAAAAAAACACCACAAAATAAAAGAGCCTAATCTAGAATAAACTATAAAGGGCCCTTAAAAGGGTCTTTTGGGGGGGGGGGCCTTAAAAGGGCCTTTTCAAGGGCATTGCCCTGAGTTAAACAGCTCTTTTGCTCCCAAAAAAATACAAACACCTCCTAACAATATACAAACCACCACTCCCCCAAACTACCAAGGGCCATTAAAAGGGGCTTTTCTAGGGCATTGCCCTGAGTTAAACAGCTCTTTTGCTAAAACAATAATACAAACACCCCCTAACACTATACAAACCCCGACCCCCCAAACTAACAAGAGCCCTTAAAAGGGCATTTTGGGGGGTCCTTAAAAGGGCCTTTTGTAGGGCATTGCCCTAAGTTAAACAGATCTTTTGCTAAAAAAAAATAATAACACCCCCTAAAAATATACATTACACAAAATAAACAAATTATCAAAAATAAAAAAAAATATTCCTATGCTAATACCCATAAGAAAAAAAACACCCCAAAATAAAAAACCTAATCTAGAATAAAATACCAATGGCCCTCAAAAGGGCCTTTTGTAGGGCATTGACCAACAGATATCAGCTCTTTTAGTGAAAAAAAATTACAAAGACCCACTAACATTGCAAACCCCCCCCCAACCCACAAAATAAAAAAAAACTATCTATAAAACCTAAGCTACCCATTGCCCATAAATGGGCATTTGTTTGGACAGTTAGCTCTTTTACTGCCCAGGCCCTAAACTAAAAAATAAAACCCACTCAATATACCCTTAAAAAAGTCTAACACTAACCCCCGACGATCCAGGCGGCCTCTTCAATCTTCATCCCGGCGGCGAAGTCCTGATCCAAGTGTCGAGAAGTCTTCATCCAGGCGGCCTCTTCAATCTTCATCCAGACGGCATCTTCTATCTTGATCCTGGCAGCGGCGACGCGGAGCAGGTCCATTCTGAAGACATCCTGCGCGGAGCATCCTCTTCATAAGGTCGCCGCCGTACACGGACGCAATTCAAGATGGCATCCCTTGCATTCCTATTGGCTGAAAAATTTGAATCAGCCATTAGGAATTAGGGCTGCTAAAATCCTATTGGCTATTCAAATCAGCCAATATGATTTAGGCAGCTCTCATTCTATTTAAGGTTTTTTTGGGTGGTTTTCTTTTTTTAGTTTAGGGTCTGGGCAGTAAAAGAGCTAAATGCCCTTTTAAGGGCAATGGGTAGCTTAGTTTTTTTTGGATTTAGGTTTTTAATTTTGGGGGGTTGGTTGGGAGGTGGATTTTACTGTTGGTGGGGGGTGTTTGTATTTTATTTTACAGGTAAAATAGCTGTTTAACATAGGGCAATGTCCTACAAAAGGGCCTTTTAAGGGCCATTGGTAGTTTATTGTAGGCTAGGTTTTTTTTTATTTTGGGTGGGCTTTTTATTTTTATAGGGCTATTAGACTAAGTATAATTCTTTTTTATTTTGGATAATTTCATTATTTATTTTCCGTAATTAGTGTTTGTTATTTTTTGTAACTTAGTATTTTTTTTTTTGTAATTAGATACTTTGTACTTTTTAGTAGTAGTGTTAGGATTTTTTTAATGTGTAGTTTAGTTTAATTTAATTGGTAGTTAGTTTAATTTTAGTTTAATAATAATATTAGTTTAATTATTAGTTTAAACTTATTTTTTTAAATTTGACAGGTAAGTTTTAATTTAAGATAGGGAAATTGTAATTTTAATCTAATGTTAGGGGGGCGTTAGGTTTAGGGGTTACTAGTTTTATTTAGTTTATTGCAATGTGGGGGGCTTTCGGTGTAGGGGTTAATAGTTTTAATTAGTATATTTCATTGTGGGGGCTTTCGGTTTAGGGGTTAATAGGTTTATTATAATGGCTTGTGGTTTAGGGCTTATTAACTTGAGTATAGCGGCGGAGATGTGGGCGGACGGCAGATTAGGTGTTAATAATATTCAAATAGTGTTTGCGATGCGGGAGGGAGGCGGTTTAGAGGTTAATACATTTATTATAGTGGTGATGATGTTGGGGAGCGGCAGAATAGGGGTTAAAAATTTTTTTTAGTGGCGGCGATGTCGGGAGCAGCAGATTAAGGGTTAAAAACTTTAATATAGTGTTTGCGATGCGGGAGGGCCTCGGTTTAGGGGTTAATAGGTAGATTATAGGTGTTTAGTGTACTTTGTAGCAGTTTAGTTATGAGTTTTATGTTACAGATTTGTAGCGTAAAACTCATAACTACTGACTTTAGATGGTGTTACGAATCTTGTCGTTTTAGGCTGTAACGCTCGCTTTTTAGCCAGAACGTAAAACTCGTAATACCAGCGCTATGGGAATCCCATTAAAAAATGTCATTTTTAGGGGTGAGGTACTGATGTTGCGTTACAGGCTAAAAGGCTTGCAGTACACCTATACCGACAAGACTTGTAATGGCTGCAGTGCTCTTTTAATGCTGAAAATACCATATTTTCAGCATTAAAAGACGAATGCACAAACTTGTAATCTAGGTGAATGTGTTTTCCATAGAGTACAGGATAGATTGAATTTTTGAATATTTATTTTTGTTTGTTTTTTGCATTTTCCATACAGTCCCCACTTTTTCAGAATTGTGGTTGTAATTAAATAATAAATGTTCCTTTAATTATGCTACATTTTTTCCCATCAAGGACTATATTATGAGCAGATCGCTATTTATCACTCCTGCTTGCATGTTAAACTTTGCTAGAAGTAAGCATTTTGCGCATATTGGGTAGCGCACGTATTAGAAGTTGAAAGTAAAAGGATTTTGCAAAAAGTTAAACTTCGAATATCGCAAATGCATTAACATATTCCCCCATAGACTTCAATGGAGTGTGAAAAGGGGGGGGGGGGGGGGACAAACACCCAAATGGCATAATATGTTCTATTTATTCTGAAATACATATTTCTATATATATATATACTGTATATGATGATTTTATGGTAAAATATATTTCTATATATATATATATTATATATATATATATATATATATATATATATATATATATACCTATAGATTGATAGATAGATATCCAGTTTGGAATGCACTCTTTAAATCAATTTTACCAAATCCATATATAATGTATCATGATCCAATAAAGACTCAGCACTCCATGTTATTTGCTTCAAATTATTGTTTATTGTTCACAACATAGTGTAATTCCAATAGTTTCTGCCCTTTACTTAGGCCTTTTTCAATATGAACAATATATAATAATTTGAAACAAATAACATGGAGTGCTGAGTCTTTATTGGATATATATATATATGTATAGATATTTACATACACCTATATAGAAATATCCGGCTAGATAGAGTTGTGCGTTAAGGTAAAAAAGCAGCTTTAACAGGTCCTAACGCTGCTTTTTTTACGCCTTCTGCTATTACGAGCCTTGCAGGTATAGGTGTACCGCACACTTTGTTGGCCTTACCGCAAACCTACTTACGTAAAGTTCATAAACCCTTTTTTCTATGGGACTTCCATAGCGCTGGTATTACGAGTTTGTCCTGGGAGGCCAAAAAGTGAGCAGTACAGCCTCTACCGACAAGATTCGTAACACATTTTAAAGTCAGTAGTTATGAGTTTTACACTACAACGCTGTAGCATAAAACTCATAATTAAAGTGCTAAAACGTACACTAACACCCATAAACTACCTATAAACCCCTAAACCGAGGCCCTCCCGCATCGCAAACACTATACTAAAATTTTTAACCCCTAATCTGCCGCTCCGGACATCTCCGCCACTAGAACATACATATTAATCCCTAAAGCGCCGCACTCCCGCCGCGCAAACACTACTTAAATATTATTAATCACTAATCTGATGCCCCTAACATCACCGCCACCTACATTATACTTATTAACCCCCTGGTGTGTGATAGTCAATCCAAACTTGGGTGTGTCGTGGAAAAAGTGAAAAAATTGTGTGAAACGGTGGAAACGGTGAAAAATAGTTTGAATCTCCAGGTGAAATTCCAAAGGGTAAACTTGAAATGCTGAATCCTATAGATGTGTATATAAGTACCACAAATTGCAAAACTATAAAAATAAAAATAGAAAAATCAAAAGATGTTGATAATAAAAATAAAAATAAAAGTAAAAATAAAAATAAAAATATCCTGAACCTGTGAATAATAACCTGTGAATAAACAAGAAAAAACAATGGTGCAATAAAGTTTTTTACACTTAATAATTAGTAGAAATAAGCTCACCAGTATGTCAACGCATTTCAAGACTATACTGTTACTTGTCTACTGGGAGCTTATATAGGGTAACATCCAGAGTCAATTGTGTCTGTTTTGGTGCCAAATTTGTTAGGAACGCCCCTTCCTATTGATGCTGTTGCATTCTGGGAATTTTTCTTATTTGGCAATTCTTAACTTTGTAAGTTACTGATATGTAATACATGTGTTTGTTTGTTTTTGTGATTTAGCTAATTTAATTTAATTTATTTAATTTTATTTAATGTAGGGAATTGATTTAATTGTAATGTAGTGTTAGGTGTTAATGTAACATAGGTTAGGTTTTATTTTACAGGTAAATTTGTATTTATTTTAGCTAGGTAGTTATTAAATAGTTAATAACTATTTACTAACTATTCTACCTAGTTAAAATAAATACAAACTTGCCTGTAAAATAAAAATAAACCCTAAGCTAGGGGTTAGGGTTAGACTTAGGTTTAAAGGGTTAATACATTTAGAGTCAATTGTGTCTGTTTTGGCACCAAATTTGTTAGGAACACCCCTTCCTATTGATGCTGTTGCATTCTGGGAATTTTTCTTATTTGGCAATTCTTAACTTTGTAAGTTACTGATATGTAATACATGTGATGTGTATTTGAAGATATATTATGGAACTTAAACTTAGCATAAAGTAATGTTGATTTCTTTTAAAAAAATGATTGCCCCATGAGTTTATTGTCTAATTTACCGTTCTGATATTTCCGGTATTGGGCATCACTTCCGGTATTTAGTGTCACTTCCGGTTTAAGTGCTTATTACGTCACTTTCGGTTTCGGTTTAAGTGCTCATTACGTCACTTCCGGTTTCGTTATAGCTGGATGTTTACTTAAACCGGACTTTCTATTTTATTTCTTAAAATCAGGATCATAAATTTATTTATTTATTTGTACCTGAGTGTGTGAATCTGATACCTATTGTCAGACCCTCCATCAGGGGATAGAATCAGATGTGTGATATTTCCTATCGGATAAGTGATGAAGGGAGAGTTGTGTATATACAGAAGTGATGGTACATCATAAGATATATGATATATCAAACCAGCATTTTGATAAAAAATGACAAAAAAAGGACAATAAGGCATGAATGCCGAAGATGTGTATAAGACTTGTAAAGTATATAAGATGAAATGGAACCATAAAAAACAGTATGAAATGATGTGGATGTTATAGATATAACATGGGTATATCTATAACAGACATTTACAAGAGCGTATGTATCAGGGTATACATTAGTAAAGAGACTCCTAATTTTAGGTCATAGCAAACACATAAAAATTCATAATAGGAAAATCGTATTAAAAATCTATTTCAAAAATCTATTATAAGTATCATAATAGGATATGTAAAAAATGGATATGTAAAAAGTGAATCAGTGTCTCTAAAGACATATGTATCAAAAGAATGTCCAGAAAGAAGTGATTCATCATAAATCTACTTCTATATGGATATAGTTATGGGTCATACCAGGCTTCTAAATAATATAAAAAAAACTGATTTAAATACAGTTTAAAAAACAATTTAAAACACAAAAACTAGACATATCATAGGTAAGAGAACATGCGGTCTAGGAGGGTAAGCTTGAATGACAGTTTGTCAACTGAATACGGCTTTCAGGAGGTATAGCAGAAGAGACATATAGTGTTATACGTTTAGATGTGAATCATCTGTGTGTTATATCTCTAAGATATATATAGGAACTTGTATTTCATCCATTTTAGTCAGATAGAGTGGGCTTTCGTGAGGTATGCCAAATGGAACTGATTAAATATTAAATTTTGTACACGTGGATGTTGATTTTCTGTGTACATAAATCCTAAAATATATGGGTTCTTATATTTATTTCATACTGATATAACATGCTGATATGGAAGGAAGGAACTAGAATTATATAACCATACGTCTATGTATAATGTTCCTAAGATGTATGGGTTCATGTATTTACTCCATACTGATGTATTTTACTAATTTAAAAGATAAAATCTTAGAAAAAATGTGTAAATACGTATACAAGTGTTAACTGAGATATATACGAATATGTATAGATATGGAATGGAGGCCGTTTTAATCTTAAATGAATACGACACACTAAAGTGGGGATTTGTCCCTTGCTAAGAGAAGTATTATGTCATAAGGACCACGTGTGTTCAATAGTTCATCTTATCATCTAAGGTCATTAGTGAGGGCTAGTGTGAGAATACATGCGGTCAGTAAAGAGACCTAGTGTAAGTGACTAAATATATCTACTGTTTTCTAAGGGATATAAGGTGTGAAAGGTCTTCTTTATGGTACAGTCCAATGTAAAGATCCATTTCGATTCATTGTATAGTCATTTTTTCTCGTAATCGCCTCCTCTCCAGTTCCTATTTACCTTTTGTATTCCCGAAATATTTGAAATCTTTGATATTACCTCCATGTTTGGTTGAGAAGTGTCTGTACAGTGGGGTTTCAGTGTTTTTCTACTCAATGCACAAAATGTGCTCCCTGATTCTGTCCTTAAGAGCTCTTAATGTCTGTCCCACATATTGTAGACCACAAGTGCAAGATATCACATATATTATTCCCTTATCGTGACATCTTATGAGGTCTCGGATTTTGTACTGATCCCTCTTGTGGTGTGAGGAAAAGTGGTTGATCTTCAACCCACTCTTACAGGCCTTGCAGCTCGGGCAAGGAAAGAAGCCTTTGATTGATTTTCCTTGGTAGTCTGTGTTATTTTTTGTCCTGTTTCTCGGGATGCTCGGTACCAACATATTTTTCAAATTATCTTCCTGTAAATGAACTTTGGCTGAGAAATCAATATCTCGCCAATTACATCATCTTATTTAAGTATTGCCCAATGTTTTTTATTTTTTTTTAAGTTAATAGCTATTTAGTAACTATTCTACCTAGTTAAAATAAATACAAACTTGCCTGTAAAATAAAAATAAACCCTAAGCTAGCTACAATGTAACTATTAGTTATATTGTAGCTAGCTTAGGGTTTATTTTATAGCTAAGTATTTAGTTTTAAATAGGAATAATTTAGGTAATGATAGTAATTTGTAATTAGATTTATTTAAATTATATTTAAGTTAGGGGATGTTAGGGTTAGACTTAGATTTAGGTGTTAATAAATATAGTGGCGGCGACGTTGGGGGCGGCAGATTAGGGGTTAATAAATGTTGGTAGGTTGCGGCGACATTGGGGGAGGGAGATTAGGGGTTAATAAATATAATGTAGGTGTCGGCGATGTTGGGGGCACAAGATTAGGGGTTAATAAATATAATGTAGGTGGCGACAATGTCGGGGGCAGCAGATTAGGGGTTAATAAGTGTAAGATTAGGGGTGTTTAGACTCAGATTTCATGTTAGGGTGTTAGGTTAGGAATCAATGGGGCTGCGTTACTGAATTTTACACTGCTTTTTGGCAGGTGTTAAACTTTTTCTCAGCCGGCTCTCCCCATTGATGTCTATGGGGAAATCGTGCACGAGCACGTACAACCAGCTCACCGCTGACTTAAGCAGCGCTGGTATTGGAGTGCGGCATGGAGCACAATTTTGCTCTACGCTCACTTCTTGCCTTTTAACGCCGGGTTTGTAAAAACCCATAATACCTGGGCTGCACGTAAGTGAGCGGTGAGAAAAAACTGCATGTTAGCACCACACCCCTCATAACGCAAGACTCGTAATCTACCCGTTTGATTTTTCATGTTTTTAGCTACTTGACTGTAGAGCACTTTTAATGCACTTGTATATATTTATATATACAGTATCTCACAAAAGTGAGTACACCCCTCACATTTTTGTAAATATTTTATTATATCTTTTTATGTCACAACACTGAAGAAATGACACTTTGCTACAATGTAAAGTAGTGAGTGCACAGCCTGTATAACAGTGTAAATTTGCTGTCCCCTTAAAAAAACTCAACACACAGACATTAATGTCTAAACCGTTGGCAACAAAAGTGAGTACACCCCTAAGTGGAAATGTCCAAATTGGGCCCAAAGTGTCAATATTTTGTGTGGCCACCATTATTTTCCAGCACTGCCTTAACCCTCTTGGGCATGGAGTTCACCAGAGCTTCACAGGTTGCCACTGGAGTCCTCTTCCACACCTCCATGACGACATCACGGAGCTGGTGGATGTTAGAGACCTTGCGCTCCCCCACCTTCCATTTGAGGATGCCCCACAGATGGTTTAGGTCTGAAAACATGCTTGGCCAGTCCATCACCTTTACCCTCAGCTTCTTTAGCAAGGCAGTGGTTGTCTTGGAGGTGTGTTTGGGGTCGTTATCATGTTGGAATATTGCCCTGCGGCCCAGTCTCCGAAGGGAGGGGATCATGCTCTGCTTCAGATTGTCACAGTACATGTTGGCATTCATGGTTCCCTCAATGAACTGTAGCTCCCCAGTGCCGGCAGCACTCATGCAGGCCCAGACCATGACACTCCCACCACCATGCTTGACTGTAGGCAAGACACACTTGTCTTTCTACTCCTCACTTGGTTGCCACCACACACGCTTGACACCATCTGAACTAAATTATCTTGGTCTCATCGGACCACAGGACATGGTTCCAGTAATCCATGTCCTTAGTCTGCTTGTCTTCAGCAAACTGTTTGCAGGCTTTCTTGTGCATCATCTTTAGAAGAGGCTTCCTTCTGGGACAACAGCCATGCAGACTAATTTGACGCAGTGTGTGGCGTATGGTCTGAGCACTAACAGGCTGACCCACCAC
This sequence comes from Bombina bombina, assembly GCF_027579735.1. Classification (NCBI taxonomy): domain Eukaryota; kingdom Metazoa; phylum Chordata; class Amphibia; order Anura; family Bombinatoridae; genus Bombina; species Bombina bombina. Next base: position 335,037,636 of record NC_069502.1, read on the forward strand.
CCCTTTAACCTCTGCAGCAATGTTGGCAGCACTCTGGATATGACGCTGAGCACTTGCACTCAACTTCTTTGGTCGACCATGGCGAGGCCTGTTCTGAGTGGAACCTGTCCTGTGAAACCGCTGTATGGTCTTGCCCACCGTGCTGCAGCTCAGTTTCAGGGTCTTGGCAATCTTCTTATAGCCTAGGCCATCTTTATGTAGAGCAACAATTCTTTTTTTTCAGATCCTCAGAGAGTTCTTTGCCATGAGGTGCCATGTTGAACTTCCAGTGACCAGTATGAGAGAGTGTGAGAGCGATAACACCTGCTCTTCATTCACACCTGAGACCTTGTAACACTAACAAGTCACATGGCACCAAGGAGGGACAATGGCTAATTAGGCCCAATTTGGACATTTCCACTTAGGGTGTACTCACTTTTGTATCCAACGGTTTAGACATTTAATGGTTGTGTGTTGTGCGATTTTGAGGGGACAGAAAATTTACACTGTTATACAGGATGTACACTCACTACTTTACATGGTAGCAAAGTGTCATTTCTTTAGTGTTGTCACACGAAAAGATATAATAAAATATTTACAAAAATGTGAGGGGTTTTAGGTGTACTCACTTTTGTGAGATACTGTATATATATATATATCTGTATTTGTGTATTTCTGCCTCAGTCAGTCTAACTGTTAATTCTCTGTTAACTTAAACCTCTGGTATGTACTGCAGGAATTCCACAGCCTTTTACCCTGCATCTGTGTCTCTCTGCCTTAGTCAGTCTAACTGTTAATTCTTAAACCTCTGGTATGCTAATTTATTACCTGATGAGTTTCAAACCTACCTGTGAGTTTTCCGTTCGTGATAAGGGGGCAGGGCTGCCACTAGAAATGTTAGGGCCCCTTACTTAACCATGTATCAGCCCCCCCCCCCCCTTTGACATGTGCAATGTTTGACCAAGTGACTAAAACGTATATGCACTTTATTCTTAAGTGTAGTCAAACTTGGAAATGTTGTAAAGGTAGTAACACACAAACACAGAAATGCACAGACACACTCATACACTGAAACACACACTCACACATGAGGATTCACATATAGACACTCTAGCAGACACGCAAAGAAATGCACAAACACACTCAGACACTGACACCCACACAGACACTCAGCACTTGTTTACATTGACCTGACAAGTAATGGGGTAGACTACCGTTTTGTCAAAAAAGATTTACAAGGCAAAATATGGAGTTCTGATTATCTTTTTGTCAAGGAAGATGTCAACTATATGAAGACAACAGCATGCAGTGGCTGAAAGGAAGGGGCCTGAACTGCCTAAACAATAATTTAAAAGTTAAGTGGTAGATAGGTGACTTCCGGAAAGGTCTCATTAGTCTCAAAGTCTGTAGAAAGATGTGAATATTCAGTAGTAAGGTCAAAATGTCCTAAAAAGGAACAGGCAATGGACACACACACACAAACTCAAACTTGCACATACACACATAGAGACAGCCTCAGAAAACACACAAAGACATACACACCTGCATACACCCACAGAAAACACACAAAGACATACACACACAGAGAGACACCCACAGAAAACACACAAAGACATACATACACACACACCCTCACTGAGACATCCACAGAAAACACACAAATACATACACACACAGACCCTCACAGAGACACCCACAGAAAATGCACAGACATACACATACACACACCCTCACAGAGACACCCACAGATAACACAGACATATGCACACCCCCTCAGAGAGACACCCACAGAAAATACACAGACATATGCACACACCATCACAGAGACACCCACAAAAACACACAGACATATGCACACATCCTCACAGAGACATCCACAAAAAACACACAGACATATGCACACATCCTCACAGAGACACCCACAGAAAACGCACAGACATATGCACACACCCTCACAGAGGCATCCACAGAAAATGCACAAAGACATATGCACATACCCTCACAGAGACAGCCACAGAAAACATACAGACATATGCACACACTATCACAGAGACACCCACAGAAACACAGACATATGCCCACACCCTCACAGAGACATCCACAGAAAACACACAGACATACACACACACACACACCCTCACAGAGACACCCAGAGAAAATGCACAAAGACATAAGCACATACCCTCACAGAGACATCCACAGAAAACACAGACATACAAACACAGCCAACCTCACAAAGGAATCCACAGAAAATACACAAAGACATACATACGCACACACCCTCACAGAGATACCCACCGAAAATGCACAGGCATATGTAAACACCCTCACAGAGACACCCACAGAAAATGCACAGATATATGCACATACCCTCACAGAGACATCCACAGAAAACACATACATACATACACACACGCCCTCACAGAGACATCCACAGAAAACACAGACATACAAACACAGCCAACCTCACAAAGGAATCCACAGAAAATACACAAAGACATACATACGCATTTTCTGTTGGTGTCTCTATGAGAGTGTGTGTGTGTGTGTGTGTGTGTGTATGTCTTTGTGCATTTTCTGTGGATGTCTTTGTGAGGGTGTGTGCGTATTTCTTTATGCATTTTCTGTGGGTATCTCTGTGAGTGTGTTTGTGTGTATGTATGTCTGTGTATTTTCTGTGGATTGCTCTGTGAGGTTGGTTGTGTATGTATGTCTGTGTTTTCTGTGGATGTCTCTGTGAGGGTATGTGCTTATGTCTTTGTGCATTTTCTCTGGGGGTCTCTGTGAGGGTGTGTGTGTATGTATGTCTGTGTGTTTTCTGTGGATGTCTCTGTGAGGGTGTGGGCATATGTCTGTGTTTTCTGTGGGTGTCTCTATGAGGGTGGGTATGTATGTCTTTGTGTGTTTTCTGTGGATGTCTCTGTGAGGGTGTGTGTGTGTATGTATGTCTGTGTTTTCTGTGGATGTCTCTGTGAGGGTATGTGCATATATCTGTGCATTTCCTGTGGGTGTCTTTGTGAGGGTGTTTACGTATGTCTGTGCATTTTCTGTGGGTATCTCTGTGAGGGTGTGTGCGTATGTATGTCTTTGTGTTTTTTCTGTGGATTCCTTTGTGAGAAAACACACAGACATATGCACACACTATCACAGAGACACCCACAGAAACACAGACATATGCCCACACCCTCACAGAGACATCCACAGAAAACATACAGACATACACACACACACACCCTCACAGAGACACCCAGAGAAAATGCACAAAGACATAAGCACATACCCTCACAGAGACATCCACAGAAAACACAGACATACAAACACAGCCAACCTCACAAAGGAATCCACAGAAAATACACAAAGACATACATACGCACACACCCTCACAGAGATACCCACAGAAAATGCACAGACATACGTAAACACCCTCACAGAGACACCCACAGAAAATGCACAGATATATGCACATACCCTCACAGAGACATCCACAGAAAACACAGACATACATACACACACACACACCCTCACAGAGACATCCACAGAAAACACAGACATATGCCCACACCCTCACAGAGACATCCACAGAAAACACACAGACATACACACACACACACACCCTCACAGAGACACCCAGAGAAAATGCACAAAGACATAAGCACATACCCTCACAGAGACATCCACAGAAAACACAGACATACAAACACACCCAACCTCACAAAGGAATCCACAGAAAATACACAAAGACATACATGCGCACTACCCTCACAGAGATACCCACCTACAGACATACGTAAACACCCTCACAGAGACACCCACAGGAAATGCACAGATATATGCACATACCCTCACAGAGACATCCACAGAAAACACAGACATACATACACACACACACACACCCTCACAGAGACATCCACAGAAAACACACAAAGACATACATACCCACCCTCATAGAGACACCCACAGAAAACACAGACATATGCCCACACCCTCACAGAGACATCCACAGAAATCACACAGACATACATACACACACACCCTCACAGAGACACCCAGAGAAAATGCACAAAGACATAAGCACATACCCTCACAGAGACATCCACAGAAAACACAGACATACATACACAACCAACCTCACAGAGCAATCCACAGAAAATACACAGACATACATACACACAAACACACTCACAGAGATACCCACAGAAAATGCATAAAGAAATACGCACACACTCTCACAAAGACATCCACAGAAAATGCACAAAGACATACACGCACACACTCTCATAGAGACACCAACAGAAAATGCACAAAGACATACGCACAAACCCTCACAGAGATATCCAAAGAAAACACACAAAGACATACGCACACACCCTCACAGAGACACCCACAGAAAATGCACAGACATACCTACACACCCTCACAGAGACACCTACAGAAAATGCACAGATATATTCACATACCCTCACAGAGACATCCACAGAAAACACAGACATACATACATACACACACACACCCTCACAGAGACATCCACAGAAAACACACAAAGACATACACACCCACCCTCACAGAGTGTAATATTAATATACCTTTAATTTCTAACAAGTAATAAAGTTGAGGAATGTTGCTCTTTTGAAAAATCAGCTTAAAAGATGGTTCTCAAACTTAAGACAGATTTTCAGTGAGCGATTAATGTGTTGTGGTGAGAATCTGGATGATATCTAAAATGTTATATAATCCTGTACAAGGAAGTGTTAGAGTCAGATAACACTTAAGGGACAAGGATATAGAATATGATCTCCCTGTAATGTTACAACAACAAAGGGTATATGGTAGGTGAAATGGTAGGACACACTATAGGAATGGAGATGCGTTCTGTGTTCACACACTCACTCAGACTTGTAATATATTGCCATGTAATAAACGAAACAGGTCTCCCAGTAAAAGTTAGACAAAGTAGATAAGGTAACACTTAGCTGGTATTGAAATGAGGAATCAAATATTACCTTCGGTACCAGAGAGGAGTTTACGTACAGACCTTGAGCAGCCAAGAGACCGGGAGACCGATGTGGCGTGGCTGCGGTAGTTCCGACTGAGCGAGTGTGTCTCACTTCCGGTTTCGGCGGAGTTGCAGCTGGAAGGCTGAATGAGAAGAACAGGTACAGTCCGCAAATAGCGAAAATACTGACAACGATAGAGGTGTCAGCAGGTTGTCAGAGAGAACACTTGTAGAAAGCTTATTGCAATAGAGTGGTATTGCAACAAATGAGGACCTGAAAACAAAGGCAAGATTCAAAGAGAGAGTTTCTCAATTGAAGATGAACATCAATTATCAGGCAGTGAAATGAATCCCAGAAGGAGGTTAAATAGGGAAGTGAGGAAGGTGGGAGGGATATGCCTTAAAGGTATATCACATCCCCCCCCCCCCCCCCGCTCAAGGGACCACTCCAGAGGACCCCAAACGAGGTTTGAAGGGATATTTGTGATGAAAGCGTCGAACCAAGACAGGTGCATGAACCTCCGAATGGGAATGCCAGGCATTTTCTTCTGGACCGTAACCTTTCCATTCAATAAGATACTCTAAGCGTCGGCGTCTCAAACGGGAATCAAGAATCTTCTCCACCTCAAATTCTTCCTGATCATCAACCAAGACAGGGGTTGGTGGATCTTGATGATGTCTTGAAGGGTCTGATTTATAAGGTTTAAGCAGTGATACATGAAAAGAGTTATGTATCTTGAAGTCCTTTGGTAGAGTTATTCGTACCGCATTCTCATTTATGATTTTTTCGATAGGAAATGGACCCAGGAATTGGTTAGCGAGTTTCTTGCTTGGTAGTTGTAACTTGAGATGCTTCGTGGATAGGAGAACAAGATCTCCAATGTTATATTTAGGGGTTTCTCTGTGTTTTTGATTGTAATATCGTTTCTGTCTTTCCTTCTTTTAGCCCACGAGCTAGGTAATACAATTTTTGATGGATATTATTAAATGCCTTTTGAATCTCTGTAGGATCCATAATATAGTTGTTTAAGGCCTGATAATACTGTAATATTAATATACCTTTAATTTCTAACAAGTAATAAAGTTGAGGAATGTTGCTCTTTTGAAAAATCAGCTTAAAAGATGGTTCTCAAACTTAAGACAGATTTTCAGTGAGTGATTAATGTGTTGTGGTGAGAATCTGGATGATATCTAAAATGTGATATAATCCTGTACAAGGAAGTGTTAGAGTCAGATAACACTTAAGGGACAAGGATATAGAATATGATCCCCCTGTAATGTTACAACAACAAAGGGTATATGGTAGGTGAAATGGTAGGACACACTATAGGAATGGAGATGCGTTCTGTGTTCACACACTCACTCAGACTTGTAATATATTGCCATGTAATAAACGAAACAGGTCTCCCAGTAAAAGTTAGACAAAGTAGATAAGGTAACACTTAGCTGGTATTGAAATGAGGAATCCAATATTACCTTCGGTACCAGAGAGGAGTTTACGTACAGACCTTGAGCAGCCAAGAGACCGGGAGACCGATGTGGCGTGGCTGCGGTAGTTCCGACTGAGCGAGTGTGTCTCACTTCCGGTTTCGGCGGAGTTGCAGCTGGAAGGCTGAATGAGAAGAACAGGTACAGTCCACAAATAGCGAAAATACTGACAACGATAGAGGTGTCAGCAGGTTGTCAGAGAGAACACTTGTAGAAAGCTTATTGCAATAGAGTGGTATTGCAACAAACGAGGACCTGAAAACAAAGGCAAGATTCAAAGAGAGAGTTTCTCAATTGAAGATGAACATCAATTATCAGGCAGTGAAATGAATCCCAGAAGGAGGTTAAATAGGGAAGTGAGGAAGGTGGGAGGGATATGCCTTAAAGGTATATCACACAGAGGCATCCACAGAAAATACACAAAGACATACATACACACACACACACACACACACACATAGAGAGACACCCACAAAAAATGCACATACATACACACACACCTTCACAGAGAAATCCACAGAAAATGCACAAAGACATCCACATATGCCCTCACAGAGACAACCACAGAAAATGCACAAAGACAGACACACACACCCTCAAAGAGAGACCCACAGAAAAAAAATATATACACACTCATAGAGACACCAACAAAAGCACAAAGACATAAACACAGATACCCACAGAAACACTCACAGGAGGTAAAATATTTCTGCACATTGCCATCCTCTAAATCAACAGTGTGTAACATGCATGATAAAAAATAGCAGAAATGAAGAGATCCCTTAAAAGAATCATATTTGTAAATGTGTAAACAAAAATACTTCTGTGAATTCAAAATTGTACAAGTAATGATCTACAGAATGGGTAGATGAAGAAAAGTACTTTCGAAAGGTTGACATATGTTTGGGGTCCCCCCCCCCCTCATTTTTCCCAACCAACAGCACCACTTCAAATCTGGTGTACAAATGTTCCCATCTCTCAGTTGTACTTATGGATTTTGAAAATGCTGTACTCTATATGGTCTTAGTGGAACCATAAGCCGCGCTACTCAGTCTCATATTATTAGATCTGGTTAAATGCAGGATTTAGGCTTGTTTGTATGTATTTCATAATTTAGTCAGCTGTTGTGTAAACGGAACAGTGTTAAGTTAACCTGTCTCATTTCAAACACTGAGCAATCTTAGCCTGAGAGTATAACATTTTATGCAGATCTTAGATAAAATGCCTCCTGGCATCTGGAAAGTCCTTATATAAAGGGGCAGTAAACTGGAATGTAATTAATTGAGATATATATATATATATATATATATATATATATATATATATATATATATATATATATATATATATATATAAATAATAAATAAATAATAAATAAAAATCATATCTGCCAAAAGGCACCTACCATTTATGTATTGAGGAGGAAACATTTCTGCATGGTTTTAAATATAGAATTTCTACTACATTGTCAAATAATCATATATACGCTGCTGCATATTGCTAAAAAAAAATGTGTTTTTATGGACCACTAGCCCCACCATACAACTACCACACTGAAGTTACAACCCGAAATTGCACAAAGAAATAAAAAACATTTAATAATTAATCCTACCTCCTCTGCAAATGAAAGTGATCCGCCGTCTGGCACACACTGTACAAACTGTACCAAGTCTGTCTCACACTGTGCATAGTGGTTTAGTGAACACTCAGAAAACCTCTCAAATACTAATGCTTTATTCGTTGTAATGACATTTCCCGCGCTCTGTTGTAGCGCCCTCTGGTGGCTGCTAAAATAAAAAAATAATAAAAATAAATAATAGTTGTGCTTGCCTCATGGAGCCCCCTGGCCCAGTGGACCCCTGACAGGAGTCACCCCTTTTAACCCCTGATGGCGGCCCTGTAAGATGGTGTCATCTGCATTGTTTGCTTAGGCCTTGTGTTCTTCCAGCACTAATTTATCTCTTATGCTAATTACGACCATGTGACTGCTATTACCCATAAATTGGAGACCCCTAGCTTATTACTGCAAGCTTGCTTGTTACTGCACCTGTAGTTTGCAGCATGTGTGGAGTTCATAAGTGTGTGTTTTGGAGTTATACAGAGAGTTAGACAAAGGAGTGGACAACATTTCAAACAAGTACTTATTTCTAATCTCCCTAACTATCTCCCTTACTATCTTCCCTGCTAAATAAACATGCACTACTTTCTCCTATCTTCCTTTACCTTCTCCCCCTTCTCCTTAAAGTCACAGCTCTTCCTTTCACAAATGGCACTCAGACTATTCATATCCCTCCTTCTCTTCTACCTTCTACAACACTCATGCACTATATTCCTATCTCACATCACTCATACTAATTCTTCACTAATACTAAGATTATACTCTCACATCTCCTTCCTCTTACCATCTTTCTTCTCCTTGCAGCCGAGGATGTCTAACCACTTCCTCTTTCTGCTCACTACACTGACTGACACCCCCAAAATCTTGCCCACGTAAGCCTCTCAACTTCATTTACTGCACTTCTGTTAATACCCCACGATTTTCTTGTGCCCTTTGGAACGCATGCTCTGAATGCAACAAACCTTTTAATTTTACAATCACTTAAACTATTAGCCCTCACAGAACTTGGATCTCCTCCTCTAACAAAATTGCTGTAGACTCTATATCCTACGTCGGTCTGCACTTCAGTCACACTCTCAGGCCAGGAGACAGACAAGGAGGGAGAGAAGGCATTCTTATTTCTCCATGCTGTACCTTCCACTGCATTCATTAATTTCCCTTTCTTTTTCATCTTTTGAAGTTCATGCTCTCTTCCTCTTCTCCCCTGTAGCTCTCCATGTTGTCGTTATCTATCACCCTCCTGGCCCAGCATCACAATTTCTAAACCACTTTAAAGCCTGGTTCCCACACTTCCTTTCTTGTAAGTCCCTTCGCTCATCTTAGGGGACTTCAACATGCCCATTGAAAATTCTGCCTGCTACCTCTAAACATCTATCTCTTACTACTTCTTTTGGTCTGTCTCAGTTGACAAAATCTCCAACCCACTGCGAAGGCAACTCATTTGACCTGGTCTTCACCAATCTCTGTGCAATTTCCAACTTCTCTAACTTCCCCTTTCCTTTCTCTAACCACCATCTACTAACTTTCTCTCTTACTATTTGTGACGGATCCCCAGCTACTCCGACTGGGTAGCTCCGCCAACGGGTCCTTACCACCCCTGGAACCAGCTGCTATGTAGCAGAGACAATAATCCTTAGTAAGAGTCCACCCAAATAACTAGACATACCAGCATTTGGGTGAACAAAGAAGAACATTTTATTGGGAAACATACACAACATTTATACAGAAACTTGATAAGAGCCCTATCAGTCCCTTGCATCTCCCACCACTCCCGCTCCTCTAGACAGGCTGGCGCCTTCATTGTGTCCAGTGTTCCCCAGTTTCCAGCGGTACAAGGATGGTGTATTCGGGGTGGTGATCCTGGGGGAACGGTGGCAAAGCCCTGGGTCTCAAGCTGTTACATTTCAAAAAGCACCTTGATCCATGGTGCGGCTTGAAAGTTAGGGGTGACCAAACGTACACTGGGAAAGGGGTGTTGAAGGGGTGTCCAGGACCCCCAGTTCCCAAGGGATCTCCCTTCTGGCAATCACCTGGTCTCTTGCCCTTCCCTTGGGGAGCTAATTCCCAAAAGAGTAGAGCTCTGGGGCAAAGGACTGCTGGAGCGACCTGGGTTAAAGGAGACCGGGAATCCAAGCTGATGCTACCGGCCGGTGGTTCCATGGGGCCGGCCAGCCAATGGGCAGTCTGCTGAATAGGGCTTGGAAATCCTGGTTCTCACTGAAGCTCACCTCCGGCAACTGGCCCCTCTCTTGCCATCCCTAATGGGTTCCAATCCCCAAGAGAGCGGAGCTATTGGGCAAGGGGCCTTCGAAGTGGCCGAAGATAAAGTGTTCCGGCAGGTGCTGGATGCGGGGCTGGCCCGGTAGTTCCAGGGGCCCGGCCGGTTGGAGAGGAATAGATCGGTCAGAGACCAGTTCTTCCAAGGACAGGTTCACACACAAAATCTCCAAAAAGCAAAATCTTGTCAATAAATAAGAGGGTGTGAGGTAGTAGGGGGTAGGGGTTTAAACCTTGCAGCCCGGTATCTGTGACAGCTCCCCCTTCCAGTTCGGTAGACCCGGCTAGATCCTTACACGGGTTGGCCTGGTATGCCAGGAAAGGCCATCAGCATTTCTATTGTTCTTTCCCGACCTGTACTTAATGTCAATATTAAAGGGCTGCAGGGCAAAACTCCACCTTAACAATCTTCCATTGTCCCCCGAAACTCGGTTAAGCCAGACGAGGGAGTTGTGATTGGTTAGGATGGGAAAAGGTCTCCCATACAGATAGGGCTGTAGTTTTTTCAGGGCCCAAGCCAGAGTTAGACATTCTTTTTCCACTGCCGCATAGCCGACTTCTCTTGGTAACAGTTTCTGGTTTATGTAAGCTACGGGGTGTTTTTGTTCTCCTTCGTCTTTCTGGCTTAGGACTGCTCTCAACCCAAACATAGATGCATCTGTATGGACATAAAAGCGTTGAGCTAGGTTAGGAGCAGTCAGTACTGGTGCAGATGTCAGGGCAATTTTGAGACTCTGGAATGCCTTCTCACATTCCAGGGAACACAGGACTTGTCGGGGAAGGTTTTTTCAGGTTAGGTCGGTCAGGGGTTTGGCCAGGGCACTGTAATTGCTGACAAACCTCCAGTAGTACCCGGCTGTCCCTAGGAAAGCTAACACCTGTGTCTTAGTCCTGGGGGTGGGCCAGTTCGCTACTGCCTCAACTTTTGTTGGCTCAGGAGGTGCGGTAGGAATTTTTCCCAGTCCTTGTGAGTGGCCGAGAACGTTCAGAGCAACTGCTTCAAAGTTCCGTTAAACCTCTCACAAAGTCCATTTGTCTGGGTGTGGTATGGAGTGCTGTGCAGGGGCTTGATTCTGCATAGCTTCCATAGACGTCCGGTAATCTCCGCAGTGAACTGGTTTCCCTGATAGGAGATTACTTCCCGAGGGAAGCCCACCCTGGTGAATATCCAGAGCATAGCCTCTGCCACTGACCCTGCCTGGATATTGAACAGAGGGATTTCCTCCGGGTATTGGGTGGCATAGTCCACCACCGTAAGGATGTATCTCTTTCCTGTGGGACTGGGTCGAGTTAATGGAGCCACTATATCTACGGCAACCCTGCTAAAGGGTTCGTCTATAATGGGGAGGGGCTGAAGGGGGGCTTTAATGTGGTCCCCAGTCTTCCCTACTTTCTGGCATACCTCACACATTTTACAGTATTCTTTAATGTTGGTTGTTATTCTAGGCCAAATAAAGGTCTGGGTTAGGCGGTGGTGAGTCCTCTTTCCTCCCAGATGGCCAGCTAGGGGTATGTCATGACCTATCCGCAGCAGATCAGACTGAAACAATTTTGGTACAATTAGCTGATGTTTGGGCACTGGCCCATTTTTTCCTCTCGGAGATCCAATACAGGAGCCCTCCCTCCCACTGAAAACGTTTGGCTCCGGGGCCTTGGGGGTCGGCATCTACTCGATCTCGGTAAGGGGTCAGGGTCGGGTTGCTCAGGGTCTCCTGGGCTAAGTCGGAGGGGGATTCCCAGGGGGTTTGGTGAAGGGGAAGTCAGGCCGGGGTGGCAGGAATGGGTAGGAGTCGGAGCGGGCTGTCTTTGTCTTACCTGGGTCACCGGGGAAGGTGTAGTGGCTGGGCGTCTGGCTTGCTGGCGTGTAATCACTGGGCAAATCTCCGGGGGTGTATCTTTCACAAAGGCGGATACCAGATGAACGAGGTTGTTTCCTAGCAGGACCTCGGCAGGGAGTTGGAGCATAATGCCCACCTCCATGTCACAGGAGCCGTTGCCCTAGTGCAGGTGTATGTGGGCTGTGGGGACCTGTAGGGTGGCACCTCCCACCCCCAAACATTCTGGGTCTCCCCTGCTTGGCTGGAGGTGGGGACCAAGTATGGTTGGATCAAGGTGATTGCATCGCCAGTGTCTCTCAATCCCTGAGCGGCCTGGCCATTGACCCAGATGTCCTGTCGATGGTGGTGGCGGTTATCCAAAGGGGCAGTATGGACTGCATGTATCACCCCAACCTCTTCATCTGCCCACCCGGTAGGGTCCACTGCATACACGCAGTGAGCAGCGGCTTGGTCGGTCCTGGCAGGAGCGCTCGCCCACTGGGCCGGCGGGGCATTTCTTGGCTGTGGAGTGGAGGAGGTTCTGGCTGTTCACGCTGGGCAGTTGTACTGGAAGTGGATGATCTGTCCGCACAAGAAGCATTTTCATGATGTACCGGACCCAGCCAGTCGTAGAGGGATAGATCGGTCAGAGACCAGCTCTTCCAAGGACAGGTTCACACACAAAATCTCCCAAAAGGAAAGGTCGGGGGGGATTGCATTTTTTCTGAGGAGCCCAAAACCACCAAAAAAACAAGAGGGATTGAGGTTTTAGGGGTTTAACCCTTGCAGCCCGGTATCTGTGACACTCTACCTGCAGCATCCTTGCAAACCCTCAAAAAACTGCTACCTTACAGGAATTTAAATGAATTGGATCTCACAGACTTTGCTGCTCAACTGAAACCTCTACTCTCCAGCATTTGATCCCTCTCTTGCCCAGACCTAATGGCCTTACAGTATAATTCTGCACTAAAATCAACACTTGATAAAGCCACACCTTTCACTGTTCCCCGCTCATCACGCACTTGACGACAGCCATTGCACACCAAATAGGCCCGCTAGCTCCTGCGATGATCATGGATTGCTGAATGTCAGTATAGTATGTGCTGATTTCCTGCATTATAAATTCATCCTCAAAACATATAACTCTGCCCTCAGACTGGCCAAACAAGTATATTTTCCCTCCCTTGTGTCATCTCACACATCCAACCCCAGAAGGCTGTTCTCAACCTTTAAAGGGACAGTCTAGGCCAAAATAAAGTTTCATGATTCAGATAGAGCATGTAATTTTAAACAATTTTCCAATTTACTTTTCTCACCAATTTTGCTTTGTTCTCTTGGTATTCTTAGTTGAAAGCTTAACCTAGGAGGTTCATATGCTAATTTCTTAGACCTTGAAGCCCACCTCTTTCAGATTGATTTTAACAGTTTTTCACCACTAGAGGGTGTTAGTTCACGTATTTCATATAGATAACACTCTGCTCGTGCATGAGAAGTTATCTGGGAGCAGGCACTGATTGACTAGACTGCAAGTCTGTCAAAAGAACTGAAAAAAGGGGCAGTTTGCAGAGACTTAGATACAGATAATCACAGAGGTTAAAAGTATATTATTATAAATGTGTTAGTTATGCAAAACTGGGAAATGGGTAATAAAGGGATTATCTATCTTTTAAAACAATAAAAATTCTGGTGTAGACTGTCCCTTTAACTCCCTTCTACATTCCTGATATCTCTCCCTCTTTACTCAACTAGATTACCAACTGTCTCGATACAATTTCCTTTTGGATGTCCTCACACTATCTCCAAGTCCATCTATCTAAAACTGAACTACTTCTATTCCCCCCCCCCCCCCCTTCGAGACATGCTACATCTGACATTTCTTTGACAGTAGGAGACTCTATTCTCAACACCTCACCCCTGGTCCTGCTATCTTGGTCTCACACTTGACTCTGAACTCACATTTACTCTGTATATAAAAGCACTTGCAAAATCCTGCCGGGCACACCTATGCAAAATGTCCAGAATTTGACCCTTCCTTACTCAAGTAGCTACAAAAATAATAATTAATTGCCTCATTTTGTCACGCATTGACTACTGCAATCTACTTCTAAATGACCTTCCCAAACACAGCCTCCTCCACCTCCAATATATTATGAATGCTTCAGCTAGACCAGAGGTTTTCAAAGTCTAAGACAGTGGGCCTCCCCTTTGGCAACATTTTCTAAATGAGCCCCCCCACGGCTTGTAATGCATTTCTTAAAATTGCAGAAATACTAGTACACACACTCACTCGCATACACACACACACTCTCACACACACACAATCTCACATACACAATCTCATACACACACACAAAATCTCACATACACAACCTCACACAATCTTATACATAGACACACTATCTCATACACACACAATCTCATACACACACACTCATACAACAATCACAATCTCACACAATCTCATACACACACACACAAAATCTCACATACACAATCTCATACACACACAATTTCATACAAACACACTCTCACACTCACACATCACAATCTCACACGCATCACAATCTCACACACACAATCTCATACACACACAAAATCTCACATACACAATCTCACACACACAATCTCATACACACACACACAATCTCATACACACACATCACAATCTCACACACATACAATCTCACATACACAATCGCACACACACACAATCTCATACACACAAAATCTCATACACACACAATCTCATACACACACACCCCTGGGGAGGTGTGCCCCACAGTTTGAAAACCGATGAGCTAGACTCATCCACCAAAGTCGCTCACAAAACACATAAAAAATACATTACAAAGTACACTTAAAATTTTAATAACACTATATAATAAAATAATAATAAAAAAAAAATATTGCACAAAAAAGTTATAAGGGCTCAAAGATATGAGGTCTCAGGTGTTAGAAAAAAAAGTCATGCAAAGGGCTTTAACATAGAGATACATACATATACGTCATAAAATGAATGTGTGTGTGTATATATACTGTATATACAGTATATATATATATAAATATATATATATGTGTGTGTACAAATGTATTTGTGTAATTATATGTGTATATATGTATATACAGACATATATATACACATATAAACACATAAATACATATGTACACATATATAGACATATATAAACACATAAATACATATGTACACATATATAGACATATATAAACACATAAATACATATGTACACATATATATATATATATACACATATAAACACATAAATACATATGTACACATATATATACACATATAAACACATAAATACATATGTACACATATATAGACATATATAGTGCATTGGAGCCCTTTGCAGTTAAGCAGATGAAAACTAGGGATGTGCAGGTAAGACATTTTCATTACAAATTAAAATTTCTTAACAGATATTCAAGGAAATTCATTTCCCCAAATATTCATTCCCTGCACTATTAGTTTTTTATTTCATTTAAAAGAAAAAGAAAATCTAATTTTTGTTAAACATGTACATTTGTTTTCGTTAAATATTTCAAAGCTACAGGTGAAAAGCTTACCTGTAGCTACATACCTACTTTTAAAGTGTAAAATACTTACCTTAACGTGTTCTGGAGTGCAAACTAACCCAATCCTCTTCTTGACAGAGCCCTGGGCGCGCTAACAGGAGGCTTAACGCGTTCGGATTCCAGGACCTGCACTAAACCTGCCAGGCACGCTATGCCTCCTGTAAGCGTGGCTGGGACCTGTCAAGTATTTTACCCGTAAAAAGTCATTTAAAGGAAATGAATAAATGCTGACGACTTTTGTCAGTAGTTTTTCGTTTTCTTTAAATTTCGTAGGTGCATTCATTCTAAAGAATATCCGATTTTTGGTACAAATGTACATTCATCTGAAAATGAATGCACACCCCTAATGAAAAAATGTAAAAACATATTTATGCAATATTAATAAAAAAAAATCATGTATATAAATATATGTATGTATGTATAGATATAGATTTAACAAACATTCCATCAGATATACAGGGAGTGCAGAATTATTAGGCAAATGAGTATTTTGACCACATCATCCTCTTTATGCATGTTGTCTTACTCCAAGCTGTATAGGCTCAAAAACCTACTACCAATTAAGCATATTAGGTGATATGCATCTCTGTAATGAGAAGGGGTGTGGTCTAATGACATCAACACCCTATATCAGGTGTGCATAATTATTAGGCAACTTCCTTTCCTTTGGCAAAATGGGTCAAAAGAAGGACTTGACAGGCTCAGAAAAGTCAAAAATAGTGAGATATCTTGCAGAGGGATGCAGCACTCTTAAAATTGCAAAGCTTCTGAAGCGTGATCATCGAACAATCAAGCGTTTCATTCAAAATAGTCAACAGGGTCGCAAGAAGCGTGTGGAAAAACCAAGGCGCAAAATAACTGCCCATGAACTGAGAAAAGTCAAGCGTGCAGCTGGAGTGCCCAAAAGCACAAGGTGTGCAATACTCAGAGACATGGCCAAGGTAAGAAAGGCTGAAAGACGACCACCACTGAACAAGACACACAAGCTGAAACGTCAAGACTGGGCCAAGAAATATCTCAAGACTGATTTTTCTAAGGTTTTATGTACTGATGAAATGAGAGTGAGTCTTGATGGGCCAGATGGATGGGCCCGTGGCTGGATTGGTAAAGGGCAGAGAGCTCCAGTCCGACTCAGACGCCAGCAAGGTGGAGGTGGAGTACTGGTTTGGGCTGGTATCATCAAAGATGAGCTTGTGGGGCCTTTTCGGGTTGAGGATGGAGTCAAGCTCAACTCCCAGTCCTACTGCCAGTTTCTGGAAGACACCTTCTTCAAGCAGTGGTACAGGAAGAAGTCTGCATCCTTCAAGAAAAACATGATTTTCATGCAGGACAATGCTCCATCACATGCGTCCAAGTACTCCACAGCGTGGCTGGCAAGAAAGGGTATAAAAGAAGAAAATCTAATGACATGGCCTCCTTGTTCACCTGATCTGAACCCCATTGAGAACCTGTGGTCCATCATCAAATGTGAGATTTACAAGGAGGGAAAACAGTACACCTCTCTGAACAGTGTCTGGGAGGCTGTGGTTGCTGCTGCACGCAATGTTGATGGTGAACAGATCAAAACACTGACAGAATCCATGGATGGCAGGCTTTTGAGTGTCCTTGCAAAGAAAGGTGGCTATATTGGTCACTGATTTGTTTTTGAATGTCAGAAATGTATATTTGTGAATGTTGAGATGTTATATTGGTTTCACTGGTAAAAATAAATAATTGAAATGGGTATATATTTGTTTTTTGTTAAGTTGCCTAATAATTATGCACAGTAATAGTCACCTGCACACACAGATATCCCCCTAAAATAGCTATAACTAAAAACAAACTAAAAACTACTTCCAAAACTATTCAGCTTTGATATTAATGAGTTTTTTGGGTTCATTGAGAACATGGTTGTTGATCAATAATAAAATTAATCCTCAAAAATACAACTTGCCTAATAATTCTGCACTCCCTGTATATATATATATATATGTATTTATGAATAAATAGAACATATTTTTGTATGTGTAAGCTTACTTCTAGCGAAGTTAACGCACGAGCGGGAGAATCAAATAACACTCCACTCGTAATTAGCCCTATATTTCCTCTCTCATTTCCAAATACTCCCCGACATGTTGTCTTCGATCAACCTCTGACCTACGTCTCTCCACTCTTATTATCTCTACATCTCTCTCTCCCTCCTCCAAGGCTGCTCAGTTGCTGCTCCTGTCCTTTGGAACTGTCTACCCTACTCCATCAGACTGTCTCCAACCTTGTATAGCTACAGACCATCTTTGAAAATCCACCTATTCAGAGAGGCTTACTATTTCTCTCCTGCTTTTCATCCTAACAAAAATAAATCTTAAAGTGCCTTGACTTTTGCTACTCCAAACTCAATGTCTCTGCACCCTCAACCAGTAGACTATAAGCTCTTCATAGCAGGGCCCTCTTCACCTGTACTAGATCTGTATAGTCCTTGTTACTGTATACCCCTATCTCTGTACCCGTCGCTATTTGTGTCGCTGTAAAAGTAAATGATAATAATAATATTTAGACATGTAGATGTATGTATCTTTATGTTAAATCCCCTGAGACCTCATATCTGAGGTCTTATAACTTTTTAATGCAATTGTTTAAAATCATTTTTTATTAGACAGTGTAACTGTACTTTTAAATGTATTTTTGATGGGTTTTGTCAACTTTCTTGACTTGTGTAACAGTTAACCAGAGCTCTGAAGTTGCACTATCCCAAAGTGTGTTAAATTCAATTGCGCTCAAACACGTTTGCTTTCAACTAGTGTGCGTTACTTCTGATGCGTGCAAAGAGCTTCAAAAAACCTTATCGCTAGCACACAACAGTGTGCCACTCATAAGATAGCCACAAGGGTGAAAAGGTAACCCTGACATGTGCTATAAAAAATAAGATACCATGATGAGTTGATGAGCCAGTTAAGAATTGCAACATACTGTATTTCATGAATTTCAAGCTTCTTTATAAAAAATAAGCCCATAAATATCTATATATCTTTTGAGTTTTATAATTTTCACATGCCCTTCTTCTTGTCCTCAGCCTATTCAAGTTTTCCATGATTGTAGATATTATGTAAACATAAAAAAATGAATTTCGCTCCCAGACATCCCATATATGCTGCCTCAGATATACAGCTGGTTAAATAGTCCTGGGAAAAGTAATAGACAAGGCTTATCTGCATACAACCATGTTGTCTTTTCTAGGTCACAGGTCTGAAATGTAGTAACTGAATGCTGAAGGCCAGACACAGTAAAACGATAATGATTAAAGTTAGTTTATTACCCTAAAAAATCTGCTTGCAGATGTATAAATTCCTTCTTCCCTTTTTCGCTTTCCTTGCAGCCATATTTTAAATGTTGTTGCCTTAAATGACACTGAATTGCACTCCCTCTTTCCACAGATCTGCAGCAGAAGCTAGACAAAAGACCTACACAATGCCGTAGTGCCTTATACAGTAAATACACTTTATCTTACAGTAAGCACAAACGTGTTTCTGTTCTATGTGCCAAAAAGCAGAGATTTGTTTGTGACTATGATGAAAATGAAACAGCAGCTATTGCTTTCTTACTTCAAAATATAAAACAATATATAACCTCAATGTTTTTATATAAACCAGCATTTATAGACACACATCACAACATTTATAGACGGCAATAACACATATACACATACTTACATACACACACATATACACACAAATGTGCACACATATATATATATAGAACCAAGAGAAGGTAAAATATAGAGGCGCTTAGTGTAAGGAGCTAGTTACTGTATCTATAATAAGACACATAAAGTACAAAAAGTTACAATAATTAACTGCTGATTAATATTGGGGGAAAAAAAGTAGAAAAAACCAGATACATATATAAAGCTATCACAGTGTTTACAATTATATTGTTTACAATTATATTGCTAATATCAAATACCTGCAGCTATCTGTATTATATATAGAGATACTAGTCTAGCAAATAATATTGATATTACTAGAACACCACAGGTGACAAAAAGGTTCGCAATACATACAGTTAATACAGGCAATTTACAAAAGAAAAACCACAAGAATGTGCATGCAGTTAGAGTCCATATGTGATACTGGTGTGCAAAAAAGGAAAAAGGTGGAAATCCCAAAGTGGCGGATCACACTGTCCCCTCAAGGGGTTCTACTTACTCTCCTTTACCTCAATCTGTATGAGGTAAGTGTCGCGTGGGGTAAGTAGAAAGTCCTTCCTTGTAGTGGCAAGTATCCTATAGCTTGTTTCCTGTCTTCCAACGCTTTCACTCACATCGATGAAATGGGAAAAGCAGAAAGATAGTAATAGTGCAACCCCGTTAATATGGATTTATATGCACAATTAAGTATAGAATAGCACTCACACTAGACAACCTCAAATGGATATGAGGTATTTTATTAGCATAATTGGATAAAACCAGGTATTGGCATGAACAGTATTCGTATTTTAAAAACGGTTTAGTACAAGACAAATATAGCACAGTTCAAAAAACCGTGTAGTGACATTGAATATAAATACATAGAAGTCCTAACGCGTTTCGAAGGTCTACACACATACACAACCTTCTTCTTCAGAGGAAAAGTGATTACCGACTGTAAGTAAATCCGTCGGATTTAAAGCGGAGCTGCGACACGCCCCTATGAACTCCAATTGGATCCTCAGATCACATGGCCTTCAGTAGCGAGATACAGGATGAAGTAAGGGCTGCCATAGTTGTTACTGGCATTAATGCAAAAGTATTGGCTGTTCAAGTAGTCCGATGGAACAGCGCTATGGGGCTTATAATAAATTGAAAGCTACAGTGATTTAAAAAGCCGCCCGTATAAGCGTTGTCTACACTTATGCAACTGACAAATTAGAACACCCTTAGTAGACAACCAATAGCACATGTTGCTTATAATAATTATATCGGTAACATACATTGGTATGCAAGATTAATAAATACATAAATTAATAAGTTAAAATTCTTATGGTAAGTATAGTACAGTACATCTCAGTATTTCACAGTTACATAACACTCCAATTAATAGTTAGTAATATTTACATAAAAACATGATGTTCATAAATAAATCTATTAAGAAATTGATATCAGAAATACTACTTAATATGATATAAATATGGTATAAAAATATATATACAAATCAATTTATTAAAGGAAAAAAGACTATTTTTAAAGGACCTATATTTTTCAAGAATACAATAGGGAACCTCAATACACCTGCTTAATGAATAAATATAATAAAAAATTGTAATGGGAAAATGGATTGAAAAATTTAATGTATAAAGAATAAAAATTCAGAGATCAATGAGAGATGCATAGGAACTAGTATTAGTTAAAAGTTTAGAAGTGTTGGTAAAAATTTAATAAATACATATATGGACACAAAAAAGAAATTATATATATATATACACTAAAAGAGGGAGGGTTTTGTAAACCAAAGAACCAGGATTGCAGGGCCACAAAAAAACCTAATGAAAATCCAAATTAAAATTAAAAATCCAAATTAAAAATCCAAATAGAAAATCCAGATGGGGTGGGAGGCTGGAAGGCCATAGTATTTTTGGTTAGAAAAAAGGGGGTATATTCTTATTCTTATTCTGATGAGATTTATTTAAGTTAAGATGCTAAGTTAAAAAGGCCGCCAGATCGATATCCTTATTAAGACCTTTAGGATTCACGGAACCTAGAGTATAAATCCAGTATGTTTCCCTTTTTCTGAGTTTAAGTTCTCTATCCCCCCCTCTTTTATCCTGTTGTACACATTCGATTATTGTTCCTTTGAGGCAAGTTGGTTTTTGGTTATGTTTTTCTCTATAGTGGGCCGACAGACTATGGTTCTTCTCACCATTTTCAATGTTATTGATGTGTTCGAGTAGCCTCTTCTTGAAGGGTCTTGTGGTTCTACCCACATATTGAAGGCCAAACCCACATTGTAGTAGATATACAACAAAATCCGTCCGGCAGTTACAAAGGCTTTCAATTTTATATTTTTTATTTGTCACCGTGGATAGAAACTCCTTAGTTGGTTTATTTGATGAAAAATGGTGTGTACAGGCTATGCAGTTTTTTCTATTGCATTTGAAATAGCCAGTCGTCTCTTTATTCAGCCAATTAGTTTTTAAGTGGCCCTTAGACTTCAACTGGCTTGGGGCCAGGATACTCTTCAGATTTTGTTTTTTTCTATAGATTAGTCTTGGCTCCCTCATGGTAATTGAGTCAAGAAAGGAATCTTTTTTCAGAATATGCCAATGCTTTTTTATTATATTCTTTACTTCCCATGTCCCTTCATTATATGTTGTCACAAAATTAACATTTCCTGAATATTCCTTTTCGGTTTCGTGTTGTTTTGTTGTTTTAGGGACTTGTTTGCCTGTATTAAGGAGTCGTTTTCTATCCATGGTATTTACTTTTTTCATTGCTTCCGATAGATTATAGGTGTTATAACCTCTTGCTTTGAATCTTTTGCTAAGATTCTTAGCCTCTCTATCGTAATCCTGTTTTTTTGAACAGTTTTTTTTCAGCCTTTGGAACTGTCCCATAGGGATATTCTGGATCCATTTCTTGTAGTGGCCGCTTTTAGCATGGAGATATCCATTGCTGTCTGTGGCCTTCTTGTAGAGTTTGGAATGGATCTCATTGTTTTCCTGGAAAAGAATGACATCTAAAAAGTCTATCTCATGGGGGTTTGTCTTACTTGTAAATGATAAGTTAAAATCATTGATGTTTAATTTATTTACAAATTCATCCAAGAGAGTGGAACTACCATCCCATATTAGGATGATATCATTTATATATCTACCCCAAGCTACGATGTTTGGTAGATATACATTGTTTTGCCAGATGACTTATTCTTCCCAGAGTCCCAGATAAAGATTCGCGTAGCTTGGGGCAAATTTCGTCCCCATTGCTGTTCCGGTGACTTGTAAAAAGTATTCCTTTTCAAAGAGTAAAGAGTTCTTTTCCAAAGTGAATCTAATTGCATCTAGCAAAAAAGATTGTAGGTTTTCATGTAGACTATCGTCTTTTTTTAGCCAAAAGCCTATAGATTGAATACCCTTTTCATGTGGGATGTTAGTGTATAGTGCACTAACATCCATAGTAGCCCACAAGTATCCTTCTTTCCATTTTAGATTGCTAAATTTCTCCAGTGTATCTGGGGTATCTCTTAAAAAGGATTTTAGTTTAGGTACCAGAGGTTGTAAAAAGAAGTCTATATACTCCGAGAGTTTTGCTGTTAAAGAGCCTATACCCGATACTATTGGTCTACCGGGAGGTTGTTCTAAGCTCTTGTGGACCTTAGGTAGGTGATAAAATAACGCCACCACTGGTGTGTCATTTTGAAGGTATTTCCACTCATTCTCATTTAGAATTTTTAAATCTCTGGCATCATCCAAAAGATGTTTGTATTTTGTAACAAATATATCTGTTGGATTGGATTTAAGTTTCTGATATGTATTTTTGTCGTCTAGTAGTCTCCTAGCTTCCCTAAAATAATCCGCTCTGTTTTGGAGAACAATTCCACCACCTTTATCCGCTTCTCTAATTATGACATTATCATCATGTTCAAGAGTTTTAATAAAATCTCTTTCTTTTTTTGTCAAATTATCTTTCCTAATTCTGTATTGTTTACAAAGATTGTCTAGGTCCTCCTGGACTAGTTTTGTAAAAACAGGAATAAAATTGCCTTTTGCGTTCACGGGAAAAAAAGTCGAATTTGGTTTTAAATTTGTATGTATGTTCTTTTGGATTGTATTTCCATTTTCTGTTTGTATACTCTCCATTTCTAGAGATTCGAGTGTAAGAAGAGTATCTTCTTCTACATTCATAGAGCCTTGGATTTGCTCTGATTTTTGTTTTTCGAAGTATCGTTTCAAAGTCAAATTTCTCGTGAATTTAATGAAGTCCACGAAAAGTTGAAAGGGGTTTGGTCCCCTAGTGGGGGCAAAAGATAAACCCTTTTCCAAAAGATTCTGTTCATGGGGTAATAGCACACGATTCGAAAGATTAAAAATTTTCATTTTTACATCTTGGTCTGTAGAATCTGCGTCGGTTTTCTTCTTTTTGCCCCCAGATTTTCTTCCTCCTCTGCCTCCTCTAGTTCCCCGTTTCCCCTTTTTTGTTGCCCCCTTGTTCTCCATTGGAGTATCTCTGCTGGAGGTTGAGGAAGTGTATTTTTCCTCTTCTCGGTTTTTCTTGGGTTGTTCTCCAAAAAATGAACAGATCTGTTACCTACAGCATTGTCTGTTATCTGGGGTTCTTGGAAAACATTATCTCTCCATGGACCTGTTTGTTTCTCACTATTTGCTCTAGAGCTGTAGGTTCTCTCTCTGTGATAATTGGGATCATAATTATGATATGCACCCCCAGTAAAACCTCTATCATGCCGTTCACTATACCCATAGTTGCGGTTCTGATAGGAGTTCTTTCTCCAATGTTGATTGCGATATTCCATATTATATCCTCCTCTTGAATTATGATACCCATTTCTGTATACTTGTTTGGGTTCAAAATACAATTCTGAACGGACTACTTGAACAGCCAATACTTTTGCATTAATGCCAGTAACAACTATGGCAGCCCTTACTTCATCCTGTATCTCGCTACTGAAGGCCATGTGATCTGAGGATCCAATTGGAGTTCATAGGGGCGTGTCGCAGCTCCGCTTTAAATCCGACGGATTTACTTACAGTCGGTAATCACTTTTCCTCTGAAGAAGAAGGTTGTGTATGTGTGTAGACCTTCGAAATGCGTTAGGACTTCTATGTATTTATATTCAATGTCACTACACGGTTTTTTGAACTGTGCTATATTTGTCTTGTACTAAACCGTTTTTAAAATACGAATACTGTTCATGCCAATACCTGGTTTTATCCAATTATGCTAATAAAATACCTCATATCCATTTGAGGTTGTCTAGTGTGAATGCTATTCTATACTTAATTGTGCATATAAATCCATATTAACGGGGTTGCACTATTACTATCTTTCTGCTTTTCCCATTTCATCGATGTGAGTGAAAGCGTTGGAAGACAGGAAACCATAGGATACTTGCCACTACAAGGAAGGACTTTCTACTTACCCCACGCGACACTTACCTCATACAGATTGAGGTAAAGGAGAGTAAGTAGAACCCCTTGAGGGGACAGTGTGATCCGCCACTTTGGGATTTCCACCTTTTTCCTTTTTTACACACCAGTATCACATATGGACTCTAACTGCATGCACATTCTTGTGGTTTTTCTTTTGTAAATTGCCTGTATTAACTGTATGTATTGCGAACCTTTTTGTCACCTGTGGTGTTCTAGCAATAACAATATTATTCACTAGACTAGTATCTCTATATATAATACGGATAGCTGCAGGTATTTGATATTAGCAATATAATTGTAAACAATATAATTGTAAACACTGTGATAGTTTTATATATGTATCTGTTTTTTTCTACTTTTTTTCCCCCAATATTAATCAGCAGTTAATTATTGTAACTTTTTGTACTTTATGTGTCTTATTATAGATACAGTAACTAGCTCCTTACACTAAGCGCCTCTATATTTTACCTTCTCTTGGTTCTATATTTTTTTTGGGCTCTATTGGTCTTGTGGGGTTTGGGGATCCCACTTTTCTAATAAGTAATTTTGGGGCTGCATAGTGAGCTAACTACACTTCATTTATAATTATAATACAACAATATAATAATATTTATTTATTTTCAGGAATTTTCACTAGCATTACCTATACTTGCGCCGGTGTCACAATCTTTCTCTTTGTCCATATATATATATATATATATATATATATATATATATATATATATACACACACACATACACATGCACACATATACACATACACACAC
The DNA here is from genome assembly GCF_027579735.1 of Bombina bombina. Taxonomy (NCBI): domain Eukaryota; kingdom Metazoa; phylum Chordata; class Amphibia; order Anura; family Bombinatoridae; genus Bombina; species Bombina bombina. The sequence goes on from NC_069502.1 coordinate 335,063,286, forward strand.
ACACATATACACACAGATATATATATATATATATATATATATATATACAAACACACATACACATGCACACATATACACATACACACACACCTATACACACATATATATATATATATATATATATTTATACAAACACACACACATGCTCACACAGATATACACACACACTTACATATACATGTGTGGGCATGCACACATATACACATACACATGCACACATATACACATACACACACACACACATATACACACATATATATATATATATATATATACACAAACACACACACATGCTCACACAGATATACACACACACTTACATATACATGTGTGTGCATGCACACATATACACATGTATATATATATATATATATATGTGTGTGTGTGTGTGAGCATGTCTGTGTGTTTGTGCAAAAGTATGTATGTGTAAGAGAGAGAATGTGTGTTTGTGTGAGACATTGGGGCATATTTATCAAGCTCTGTGTAGATATAGCTATATTATGTGAGTGTGCAATTATTACTTCATATGGGGTCAGTATCTATCAGGCCAACCGTGTCTAAAAACCATGAATTGGTAATAGTATATATGTCTAAAACTGGCGGTACTCATCACAAATTATCAGCCATGGTCACATTTATAAGAAACAATGCCAATCAAGAGTGGCGTTCAGTCCATTAGGTTGGATAGTATTCAGGCGATGGATCCATCTACAACAGTCTCTACACAATCATCCCTCATGATAAGGGCATAGATGCAGTAAGAACTCATTTGACGGAAGGCAGGCTATATGAGGGGCCACCAGTTAAATATTTACTTACCCTTTTAGAGTACTGCCTCAGCCATAATTATTTTCGATTTGAGACAACATTTTACCTACAGATAGCAGGTACGGCGATGGGGTCGAATATGGCCCCATCTTATGCCAACATATTTATGTCCCAGTTCGAAAATGATTATTTATGGAACACTGACACATCATCGATAGTGTTTTATGTAAGATACATCGATGATGTTTCTTGATCTGGCGAGGGGGGCAAAGAACATTACTCGATTGGTTTAATCATCTAAACAACACAGAAACCACTGTGAGATTTAAAATTAGCCACAATGAGAAAGAAATACAGTTCCTAGATCTAAATATCTACATACAGGGACAGAAGTTGGGAAGTACACTTTATCACAAGCCAACAGATAGAAATTCTATACTGAGTGCCAACAGCTGCCATCCGCCCACACTCCTGAGGGGGATCATTAAGTCCCAAATGATACGTGTAATTAGGAACAATTCGAACCACTTTGCAGGGGTCTCCCAGCTGCAGGAAATGAGGGACAAGTTTCTTCAGAGGGGCTACAAGAAGAGAATAGGGGAGGATACCTTAAATGAGGTCCTACCACTTACACAAGATACCCTCATCCACAAAGCAGCAAAAGCAGAAACAGAAAATAAATTAATAATGGCTACCACCTTTGCCCCAAATACCACACAAGCTGGCAAAATATTGAGGACACATTGGCCCCTGATACAATCAGACACAAGGCTGACATTTGCAGAGAGAATGACACCTATGATAGCCTACAGAAGAGGAACCAATCTACGAGACATCTTGGTCCGCACTGACCCCAAAAAAAGCTACATAGGTGCTACACATAAAAACATCAAAGGCTCATACAAGTGCGTGGGATGCACCACATGCAATGGGTTGATATCTACCAAAACGTTTCACCATCCACAAACGAATAAAGTGTACACCATCCAACACTCCATATCCTGCAACACGACACATGTGATATACCTGCTCTATTGTCCGTGCTCTCAATTCTATGTTGGAAAAATGAGTGGAACACTCAGAGAAAGGATGGCCAATCACAGGAGAGCTATCCGAGTAGCACTTAAGGAAGGGGATTCGGACCAACCGGTGGCGAGACACTGTGCAGTAAAATCACATCAAGTATCGACCATCAGGTACATTCTCATCGATCATATCCCCCCCCTGGATAGAGGGGGAGATCGGAATAAGACCCTATTGAGGCGTGAAGCAGAGTGGATGTACAGACTTGGCACTATAACCCCAGGGGGACTGAATTCCCCACCGGACTATAAAGCGCTCATATAGATTGGAGACACACTACGAGGCATGGCCAGTGGCAAACCCTAGTATGCTTTGATAGTTTGGTGAACTTGTCCCCAGTGGGGGTGAGCTATCTAACATACACCAAAAACCTGAGTAGGAGGGAGACACCTAGGTGCCACCCAACACTCATGATACAAGTGGTCCACGAAGGCATATTGCGCTTCTTATACATTCTATCTCCGATATCTATATAAAAATGAGCTGAAGACATAACAAGGAGCAAGTAGAGTCACACCAGAAAAAGATACAGGAAAAAGGAACTGTTCCTTCCATTGAAGGATCATATATAAAGGATAGGGGATGGTGTACACCAAGAAAGAGAAGAATCAGTTCTATAACATCATGACAAGAGGGGAAGCAAAATAACATAAGAACTGTATAAGAGATAAAATTTGAATAAAATTTGAATTTATAAAATTTGAATTTACAAAACATGATTCTATCCAAATATTTAGTCAATTATATTTATATCATCAGGGGCCAATCCTGCAGTAGTACATAGTAGCCAATATAGTAGTGCATAATTGTTAGTATGTATACTAGCATTTTATCTGTTACTTTTTATTTTTTTATTTTTTCCATTTTTAATTTGTGTCAATATATACATGATATATATAGTGCAAAGTGGTGAAAGATGTAACTAGATTAGTATATGTGGGTCAGATTAATAGAATAGTATTAGTATGAACACAGTACCTATACTGATAATAAGAACGGAACATATGCATAACAACATAGTGCCCTAAAGAATAGTATAACGTAGGATCCCTATGCCAAATAGTTCCGGCAGAAGGATGTTACCATGATCACCAGAATAACAAAAACTTGCAACACAACCAGTGAAGTAAGTACATGCATCACAATGAAAAAATAAAAAACAGAGACCCAATCAGTATTACAAAAATGATAAGAGCGGGGTACAAGTAGTGAGTTGTTTCGAGATAATCAATGTAATATAAGTGACAAACATAAGTAGGAAATGATAACACCGATAGTGCACTATAAGTATTTATTCATTTAAGCATCGAGGGGATGCAAAAGAATAATTAGCACATGTATATAGTAATAATATGAATTTGATGCATAACATTGACACATATGATTTAAATAATATATACATACTAAAAAGGTGTATAATATTTGACGTAACCTACCGGAAGTAGTAGAAGTAGACACTTCCGGGTTAGTAATGGTGGAACGCAAGGTATGCGTTCCACGGATAGTTTTTGCCGCACTTTCACTGATCTAACACAGGTGGGAATTGTTTGTTGTGTATACACATGTGTATAAATTTGTTTGCTTTGTCACATTTTGTCATGCTGATGAAGGGGAAAACATCCCCGAAAACGTTTCATTAAAGAAAGCTTTGATTGTTCACTTGAAAAAGACCTGAGAGTGCATTTATTTGCAAGGAATATTTGAAGTATCTTTGCACCCAGGCAGCTGTCCCCAAGGAGGGTAACACAGTAAAGAGGACGGTATTTATATATATATATATATATATATATATATATATATATATATATACACAAACACACACACATGCTCACACAGATATACACACACACTTACATATACATGTGTGGGCATGCACACATATACACATGTATATATATATATATATATATATATATATATATGTGTGTGTGTGTGTGTGTGAGCATGTCTGTGTGTTTGTGCAAAAGTATGTATGTGTAAGAGAGAGAATGTGTGTTTGTATGAGACATTGGGGCATATTTATCAAGCTCTGTGTAGATATAGCTATATTATGTGAGTGTGCAATTATTACTTCATATGGGGTCAGTATCTATCAGGCCAACCGTGTCTAAAAACCATGAATTGGTAATAGTATATATGTCTAAAACTGGCGGTACTCATCACAAATTATCAGCCATGGTCACATTTATAAGAAACAATGCCAATCAAGAGTGGCGTTCAGTCCATTAGGTTGGATAGTATTCAGGCGATGGATCCATCTAGCTTCACTTCTGAGTAGTAGTTTCCCTCTGTCTCCCCGTCTCTTGAGGGGGGTATATGATCAATTAATCTGAAGCGTAGATCTGATACCAAATGTCTGTGTTCAAGGAAGTACCTAGCCACAGGCTGGTCTGTCTTGCCCTTATCAATTGCTGCCCGAACAATGATTTGCAAATCTTGTGCATGCATCATCTTTGGTTTTACCAAAGTAGTACATCCCACATGAACAATTTAAAAGGTATACAACAAACTTGGTAGTACAAGTTAAGTAGTATTTAATGCAAAATTGTTGGTTGGTATGTGGGTTTTTGAAAGAACTACATGGTATCATAGAATTATACGTGGTGCACGATATACATCTAAATTTTTTAGGCTGTAGTCAGAAAGATGTAGTGTAACAATGTACTGGATCCATTAATACTAGGGAATACCTTACATTTCTCGCTCTCCTAAAGGCCACTCTCGGTTTCTTAGTAAAGGGTAACATGGGGTCTGAGGAGAGAATGTCCCAATAATTAGATACATTCTTAGGCAGAGAGATCATCATAAGATTATATGTCGTAAGTAAAGTCAGGCGATCTGCATCAGTTGGTTTGGTGTGCTCCACCGGTAGGTCCTCCTGTCGTACCTCTTGTAGTTGTATTTTTATGTCCTTGATGAGCTTCGGTTTGTAACCTCTTTGTATGAACCTCTTTTCCAATTCTCTTAGTTGTTCTTCTCTTTGAGATTTTTCAGTATTATTACGTATGACTCGTAGAATTTGTCCCTTAGGAACTGCTTCAACCATACTCTTTGGATGGCAGCTCTGTGCCAGCAAGATAGAGTTTCTATCTGTCTTTTTTTTAAAGAGAGTGGTGTTGAGTCGTCCATTGGCCTTATAGATCCTCAGCTCGAGGAAGTCTACTTGTTGGTGATGTGCGGTCATCTTCAATCTGACCGGTAGGTCTAAGTTGTTTAGATGTTTTAGCCATAAATTGAGCTCTTCCATTGTGCCTCCCCAGATAATGAAGAGGTCATCAATGTAGTGTCTGTACATGCTGATGCGTGAGTCCGTAAATACTTGCATAGTTTCAGTCTTATATTTCTCCATATATATGTTGGCGTACTCAAGGGCCATGTTAGAGCCCATGGCCGTCCCAGCAATCTGTAAATAATAGATGTTCTCAAATCTGAAACACAATTTAAGTAATTTCAGAATGAATACCGCTGGCGGGTCAATATAGGGATATCTGTTTAGTACTTCTCCAACTGCTGCCAAGCCCTCAGAGTGTGGAATGATGGTGTAGAGGCTTGTTACATCTAATGTTGCTAGAATCTCCTCATTAATTTCACCAAAGGAATATAGTGTCTTGATCATCTGAATGGAGTCCTTGGTGTAGGATGACATATTGAGAACAATTGGTTGCAGCAGGGTATCAAGGTAAATAACCAAAGGTTGAAGTAAGGAGCCTCTCACTGAGACAATATGATATCCAGAAGGATTCAGTGCATCCTTATGCACCTTGGGCAAGGTAAAATCGGCCATATCGGGTGACTGACACTGAGAAATTCATAGATATCTTTATATATCTAACCCACAGTGAGGCCCTCAAGCAGGGTTTGATCTACCTGTGTCTTGAAGTCCTTAATAGGATTAAATCTTAGCACCCTGTTACATTCCATCGCTGTATTGTGGATAGTCCATGACAACCAGGGCTCCTCCCTTTTCAGCCGAGCGTATCACTATATTTGGATCTTTAGAAAGTGTCTGCTCTGCCAAGCGTTCTTCCTTAGTCAGGTTAGATCTAACTAGGGGTTTATTTGGACCACTGTATTTGGAATTAAGCATCCTGGTAAATGTCCTAATACTTGGATTAGTATTTATTGGTTTAAAAGAGCTTTTCTTCTTTAGTGAATGTGTCACTTCCTTGAAAATGGTCCTTCAACTTTAGCAATCTTTGAAATTTTAATAGATCTATGTACAAAGTAAAGTCATCTGCCTTGGCCGTAGGGATAAATGATATATCCTTATTCAACAGTTTAGACTCACTTTCTGTTAGCGTGCGGCTGCTGATGTTGATGACCAAACTGGGTCCTTCTGTTACCTCAGGGGTAGAGGGGGCCTGGTGCCGGTACCCACCCCTCCGTAGGTGTGGTCTTTGCCTCTTCTTAAGCCGCCAGATCGTGTAGTAACCCCCTGAAAAACCTGCTGTTGGGCAGGACTTGTAGATTTTGAGGTTGTGGGTATAGCAGGATTCTCACTATCAGATCCTGAGCAGCTGTCCACCGTGGTTAGATTGCGCCTGGTGTAATATCTTTTTCTCCAGGGGTGCTGAGGTCTCACTCTCTGAGTGACAGTGAGACAACCATAGACCATCTTATCAGTGTAGTCCTCTGATCCTCTGTAGTTTTCTGTTTTTAAAATTCAGGAGTTTGTTCTTGTAAGTGTCGACCTGTGTCTTCAGCTTATCAAGCCAAGCTTCGGTGGTGTCTGATCGCAGAGTTTCCTATTTTTGTACTTTAAACGTGTGGACTTCCTCCCTCACCTTCATTAATAGGCATCTTACCTTACTGGTATATACGTCCGATAGTGGTTATATTCTTGATTCTGAATCACACAACACATAAACATATATACATACATACACAATGACAGACACATTTATACACACACAACCACATACATATGTATACACACATATTTACACACAAACATAAATACACAATGACACAGACACACATACATACACAAACACACACATACTATACCACACACACATTAACATAGACACACACACAACACCCAAACACACATACATATTCTGCCATAAACAGTGTCCAACAATGTACTACAATTATTACAGATGTTCCTATAGGTGGTGTGAATATGTGTATAAACTGTATGTGTGAATGTGTACATGTGTGGGAGTATATGTATATGTGTGTATATATTGTGTGACACATTCTGATTACACAGCACTTTCTGTCTGGTGCATGCCGACACCAGAATGCTGTACACCCTCCAAAGTAAGTCTACAAACAGCAGCACCAAAGGCAGGCTAAAAGAGATTTAGGGGCCGATTTATCAACTCGATTGAATACGATTAGGTTGATTGACACCCCCTGCTAGCAGCCGATTGGCCGCGAATCTGCAGGGAGCGGCATTGCACCAGCAGTTTACAAGAACGTATGCTGTTGGCATTTATTGATGTGCAGCGGACATGATACACTACATCGTACCATGTCCGCTCGCACTATGATAAATATACCCCTTATTGTCAATTCATCTGAGTCATACAAAGTGACTTCTCGGGCATCAAGCCCTTAATCATACAATATATTGGGGCATATGTATCAAGCTCCGAATGGAGCTTGATGCCCCGTGTTTCTGGCGAGCCTGCAGGCTCGCCAGAAACAGCAGTTATGAAGCAGCGGTCACAAAGACCGCTGCTCCATAACCTGTCCGCCTGCTCTGAGCTGCTGGTGCAATGCTGAATACGGCGAGCGTATTGCTCGCCGTATTCAGCGAGTTCTGTCGGACCTGATCTGCACTGTCAGATCAGGTCCGACAGACCTTGATAACTAGAGGCCATAGTGTGAGTATGTGCATATGTGTGTGAGTATGTGTGTATGAGTACATATGTCTGAGTATGTGTATATGCGTGTGAGTATGTGTAAACTTTAAGGTTTAGCACACTGTGGATAACAGAGAATACATATAGAAATAAAGTCTGTTATGTATTCTAATTGTGTGAGAATCTAATTTAAAATAAATAATCACTTAAAATCCGCCCAGCAGTTTTATGCTGCTTATTTATTTATGCTAATGTATGGCAATTAGTATGATTGGTATGTTTTTCCCAGGAAAGTGTCAGCCTTATCAAAGCACTGTACAGCAGACAAATACAGGTGCTCATGGTCTACAGCGGAATTAGAGGCATTATAGAAGATTACTGCAATGATGCTGATAATTATATTTAAAAAATACTGTTTGACATTGACACCACTAAAATATACATTTAAGGTCAAGGTTACGAGTGAATTGCAATATTGCGCTTAAGCAGGGACGATATTTGCACTCCACTCAGTCATACTATTGCACGTAGATGTGCGCTTGTATTACAAGTACAGCGCAATGCAAACGTGACCTCGCTTTCACTTTGCTGCACGTCAAAAGCCAACAAGAGCCTTGTTTTCTTGCCGGCAGCCATTGTAAACCACCCAGCGCAGCGCTGGGGCAAGTCTCACAGCGTTTGACAGCAATAAATAAATATGTTTATATATATATATATATAGATATATATATATATATATATAGAGAGAGAGAGAGAGAGAGAGAGAGAGAGAGAACACACAGTCCCCCATTGACCTCAATGTAAAGGCACTTTAGGTGCCGTTTTGTTTTTCTAACACCCCACATCCCCTCACTTTAACGCCTTATAACTGCTTCATGTAGTTTTTTTTAATGCTCATATTTTATCTATATTTTATTTTAATCTACTGTCCTCTCTATTTTGGGGGCAACTAGGGCAACTTTTTATATTTTACCAGCTTGCGTAGCATTAACCAGCTTGGTGGGTTATTTAACGTTAACAGGCAAATTTGTCACTTTGCGGGCGCACATAAAGGTAGCAATCCACTTGTAATCTGTCCCTAGAGCGGTACAAAACATCTTGAGATTGTAATATGAAATGTTTAATCCTGAGTGATAAAAAACCTTTGCGATTTACTTTGATTATGAATCCCTCATTTTCCTGTTAAGCAACTCTAGTTTTCCAATTCTGAGAACTGCTAAATATCTGTGCCTTATTGTCCTCAGCAGAACTTATTAGACATAGGCAGCCCTAGTGTTAGGCTAAATATGCGGCTGCGGTCATGATAGGGCCTTGCAGAGGGACATAGAAAAAAATGTGCTTTTAATCCATTAGCTTTTGGTAATATAGTGGTAATATAGTGGTACTATAGTGGTAATATAGTGGTACTATAGTGGTAATATAGTGGTAATATAGTGGTAATATAGTGGTAATATAGTGGTAATATAGTGGTAATATAGTGGTAATATAGTGGTAATATAGTGGTAATATAGTGGTAATATAATGGTAATATAGTGGTAATATAGTGGTAATATAATGGTAATATAGTGGTAATATAATGGTAATATAATGGTAATATAGTGGTAATATAATGGTAAGCTGCTTTTAAAGGATAGTAAACCCCCAAAATGTATTTTATGATTCAGATAGAACATATAATTTTAAACAACTTTCCAATTTAATTCTATTGTCAAATTTTCTTTATTTCCTTGTCATCCATTGCTGAAGGGACAGCATTGCACTACTGATAGGAAGCTGAAAATATCTATTTAGCCAATCACAAGAGACAAATGTGTGCAGGCTCCAATTAGCAGCAGCTCCCACTAGTGTATGATATGTATTCATTTGTTTTTACAAGGGATACTAAGAGAACAAAGCACATTTGAAAATAGAGGTGAATTTAAAAGTGTCTTAAAATGACCTGCTCTATCTGAATCATGCAAGTTTAATTTTGACTTTCCTATCCCTTTAACATCTCTTATACTCTCTCCTCTGCCCCTTCTCTTTTCCTCTTCTTTCTTTACTCTCTCACTCCACCTTCTGCTCTCTATTTCCCCTCTTCCCCCTCCTCTATCATCCCCTACTTTTTCTCTTTATTCCCTCTCCCTCCTCTCTTTCTCTTATCTCTCTCACTTTCTTCCCTCTTCTTTCTCTTACTCACCCGTTCTCTCTTTTCCTCCTCTCTATTCCTCTTTTCTCCTCTCATCTCTCTCTCTCCATGTGTATTTCTGAACTTTATTTCTCCTTATTCTCTCTCACCCTTTTATTCACTCTTTCTTCTTTCTCTTGTTCTTCCTTTCTCTGCATTCTGTCCTCTAGACCAGCGGTCGCCAACCAGTGGTCCATGGACCACTGGTGGTCCACGAGAAGATGTTGGTGGTCCTTGACACCATCAAGCAGGAATTAACTCCTCTGATGGTGTCACACTGTCGCTCCGCAACTCCCTACAGTGCCTGGCTGGACATCAGTGAAAACCGACGGAGAAGTTAAATTACAATCTCCCTATGCACGTTGTGTAGTACTGCGCAACTTGCGTAGCTAGATTGTATTTTTAACTCATCCCACCCGGTGCGCTGCTCAAAGGAAGATGCTTCCATTCTAAAGCCAGCAAAGGTTGGTATAGTCTTGGCTTGAATTACTGGAATTAAAGTATATTTAAAAAATATAAAAAGAAATTCCTGAGGAGGAAAAAACTTAAGAGGATGCGCTTGGAACACAGGTTATCAAAGTAGGACCTAACACTTTATGATTGGGTTTGTACCCGTATGCATAAATAAAAAAATTATAAACAGCACAGTGTTTGGTATGTGTGAAAAATTAATAATAATGACGAAAATAAATTGTGAGTAAAACAAGTGCTCAGGACAATTTGTGTATAATATTAGTGATACATTGAAATAATCAGATATCACAGATAAACAATGATATTTGTGTCGATGAGTAAAATATATAAAAAGTACTTATCAATGTCCCAAAAAATGCTGTGATGTAAAAAATAAGTGTCCAATCCTAATATGTGAACGGTGATGTGTTCAGGTGTTTGGCGTGCTCCTCTTGTGTCCCGCGGTGCGATGGCTCAGGGTGTCTAGAATGGAAAATAAACAAGGGGCGCCAACATAGTGTGAATTGTTAAAACAACAAATATAAAAGTGATGTGCAAAAAACTACTCACAAGGAAAGTGGCACCTTAAATGAATAAGGTGCGATAAAGCAGGCTGACATTCAAATTCCAGCAGTCAGTATGCTGGAGGTCTCACCCAGAGGACCTGTGGAATCCAGATAGACATCTAGAAAGTATCACCCACGTTTTTTAGGGCCAATGGCCGGACCAGGTGAGCTGCAAGCTGATAGGTGTTCTCCTGCTGCACTCACGCCACCGAGACTTTTCTCCAAAACTGACAGTGTCAGTGTATGAAAGGTTCCGTGGTAAAAGTCCTGTTTCAAAAACAAGTGGATCATGGAAAGAAGCAAAAATACCGGGTCGTGGTATAAAACAAACAGTATTTATTTTGCAACGCGTTTCTCAGTCTATTCCAGACCGTTTCATCAGACATAATCATAGTTAACAAAAAAATATATCATAGTAAACTGGACATATATTAACATGTGTGTATATGTATATCTCATCTCCTGGTTGGATTCGAACCCAGGACCTAATGTGTGCTAGGCAATGGAAAAATCAAAAGGCTACCTTTGTCTTGTTTAAATATCTTGCAAAAAGGATTAGTATTGATACAAAATATATAAATTGATCTACATGTCTCACAATGTCTAGAAGATAATCTTATTTGGTCTTTTTAATAAATGACTCTAATTTTTAAAACCAAACTAAAAGGAATTTTCTTATAAATATAAAACTAAAAAAGAAATGTTCGTGACAAATGCTTACTATAAATAAGTGACATATAAAAATTATAAAAAATGATAAAAAATATATGTGTATATATATATATTTTATGGCTCCACTGGACTTGAACTTGGGACCTTCTGTATGTTAAGTGAGCATGAAATTGATAAGGCTATCTTGAAGGCCTATTTTTATGTTATATATTGGAGCAGAAATATATTAGGAATTATGTTATTAATAATATGTATATTTGGGACTCCACTGGACTCAAACTTGGGACCTTCTGTATGTAAGGCGAACATGAAATTGGTAAGGCTATCTTGAAAGTTTATGTTATATATTGGGGCAAAAATGTGTTTAGGAATTATGTTATTAATTGTTTCCAATCATATACAACAACCAAATAGACTAAAAAGTGTATCCAGAATGTATATAAACAATTGTAGGTGTATGTGTTGATGAATAATCAAACATTCAAAAAGATGAAATGTGCAAAATAGTGTATCGTAAAAAATAATATAAATCAGATATGTAAAATATAATATAATATGAAACTATATAGGTGCTTGGACTATTAGGTTTAGAACCGGATAGACAAGTGCATACATATACACAACTATGTGGACATGCTCGTCATGGGCATGTACACATAAATATAAGTGTATGGAAATATAACATATTCTATATGTGTCTAAATTGCATTAATGCAATATATTATTGAAGACTGACAAAGAAGAGAAAAAGAAATAAGAGAGATATAATGTAGTGGTATCGACTTGGGCGAACCTGGTATACTATGGCCGCTATATAGATGACCTGATTTTTATTTTAAGAGGGAACCACGAGCTAGCTAACACACTAATAGAACACTTAAATCAAAATCAGATGGGTTTAACCTTCACAGCTAATATACAAAAATCTTCAATAGAATTCTTGGATCTATTACTAAGTTGGGATAATCAAGGTAACATCATTTCTCAAACTTTTTTCAAAAAAGTCGATTGCAACAGCTATCTAGACTTCTCTAGTAACCACCATATAGGGTGGAAAAGAAACATCCCATACAGCCAATTTAAGAGAATACGCAGGAATTGCTCCAATTTAGAATCTTTTGACATTCAAAGCAAGGTTCTTTACCAACGCTTTGTAGACAAAGGTTATCCTATAGATCTACTAAATCAATGTCTTAAAAAAGAACACAATATAGATATAGAATTAATCTTTGAAAAAGTCCAAAATAGCACCAACAATCAAACCAAAAAGAAATCCACAAACAACGTTGTTTGTGAACCACTTTTCATTACACAATACAATAACAACCACTACAAAATTCGAAACATACTACATTGGAACATTATCCAAAAGGATAAGCATACTACAAACATTGGAACATTATCCAAAAGGATCCTTTCCTTAAAGATATAGTCGGTGAAAACCCAAAATTGTATATAGACGAGCTCCCACTTTAAGGAATCAATTAGCCCCCAGTAAAAGAGTAAAACATTGCCAATTTCGGTCCAATAAACAAACCAAAACTTTAAACTTTTTAGCTTCCCATGGATCATTTAAATGTGGCAAAAGAGGATGCAACATGTGCAAATTTACAATTTCACAAAAATCTTTTAAATCCAATATTACTGGTTTAACTTATCAAATCACACATCGTCTCAATTGTGAATCTAAATATATAGTGTATCTCCTTAATTGTATTTGTGGCGTCCAGTATGTAGGGCGCACTATTAGAAATCTCCGTACCCGTTGGGGTGAACATCATCGAAATTGTAAAAATTGTAAAAAAAACTAAAACCAACCATAGTGTCCCCAACCATTGTGAAACGATACACGACGGGAGTTCATGTACCACCTTCCACAGATTATGATTGTCTTATTAAACTCAGGCAATTAGAAACTCAAAACCTTGTATCCATTAGGCTTAAATGCCAATGTAGATTTGGCAGCCTTCACATAAATTATTACTTTTATACAGGTTACATTTGTATCTAACATGAGATTTAGCTTTTAGGGTCTAGTACATCATATTTTCTTATATTTTTTGATATACATTAACAAACACTACCATACGTCGATACCACTACATTATATCTCTCTTATTTCTTTTTCTCTTCTTTGTCAGTCTTCAATAATATATTGCATTAATGCAATTTAGACACATATAGAATATGTTATATTTCCATACAATTATATTTATGTGTATATGCCCATGACGAGCATGTCCACATAGTTGTGTATATGTATGCACTTGTCTATCCGGTTCTAAACCTAATAGTCCAAGCACCTATATAGTTTCATATTATATTATATTTTACATATCTGATTTATATTATTTTTTACGATACACTATTTTGCACATTTCATCTTTTTGAATGTTTGATTATTCATCAACACATACACCTACAATTGTTTATATACATTCTGGATACACTTTTTAGTCTATTTGGTTGTTGTATATGATTGGAAACAATTAATAACATAATTCCTAAACACATTTTTGCCCCAATATATAACATAAACTTTCAAGATAGCCTAACATACAGAAGGTCCCAAGTTCGAGTCCAGTGGAGCCATAAAATAAAAAATATATATATATATACACATATATATTTTTTATCATTTTTTATCATTTTTATATGTCACTTATTTATAGTAAGCATTTGTCATGAACATTTCTTTTTTAGTTTTATATTTATAAGAAAATTCCTTTTAGTTTGGTTTGAAAAATTAGAGTCATTTATTAAAAAGACCAAATAAGATTATCTTCTAGACATTGTGAGACATGTAGATCAATTTATATATTTTGTATCAAGTCCAGTGGAGTCCCAAGTCCAGTGGAGTCCCAAATATATATATATATACATATTATTAATAACATAATTCCTAATATATTATATTTCTGCTCCAATATATAACCTAAAAATAGGCCTTCAAGATAGCTTTATCAATTTCATGCTCGCTTAACATACAGAAGGTCCCAAGTTCAAGTCCAGTGGAGCCATAAAATAAAATATATATACACATATATATTTTTTATCATTTTTTATCATTTTTATATGTCACTTATTTATAGTAAGCATTTGTCACGAACATTTCTTTTTTAGTTTTATATTTATAAGAAAATTCCTTTTAGTTTGGTTTTAAAAATTAGAGTCATTTATTAAAAAGACCAAATAAGATTATCTTCTAGACATTGTGAGACATGTAGATCAATTTATATATTTTTTTATCAATACTAATCCTTTTTTCAAGAAATTTAAACAAGACATAAAGGTTGCCTTTTGATTTTTCCATTGCCTAGCACACATTAGGTCCTGGGTTCGAATCCAACCAGGAGATGAGATATACATATACACACACATGTTAATATATGTCCAGTTTACTATGATATATTTTTTTCCAGATATATTTGGTAATTGCGAATAGGATTTTTTTATATACCTTTTATTTAAGTGTTATCACAATTGTTCAAACCAATTTATACAATGTATCAAAAGTTAAATGTTTTTGCAATTGCAACATTGTTAAAAGAGTTGACCTTTTGTTTCAATTCCGGGTCACTGTGGGTTTAAATAGATCTCTATTGTTAACTATGATTATGCCTGATGAAACGGTCTGGAATAGACTGAGAAACGCGCTGCAAAATAAATACTGTTTGTTTTATACCACGACCCGGTATTTTTGCTTCTTTCCACGATCCACTTGTTTTTGAAACAGGACTTTTACCACGGAACCTTTCATACACTGACACTGTCAGTTTTGGAGAAAAACAGAATTTATGCTTACCTGATAAATTACTTTCTCCAACGGTGTGTCCAGTCCACGGCGTCATCCTTACTTGTGTGATATTCTCTTCCCCAACAGGAAATGGCAAAGAGCCCAGCAAAGCTGGTCACATGATCCCTCCTAGGCTCCGCCTTCCCCAGTCATTCGACCGACGTAAAGGAGGAATATGCATAGGAGAAATCATATGATACCGTGGTGACTGTAGTTAGAGAAAATAATTCATCAGACCTGATTAAAAAACCAGGGCGGGCCGTGGATAAAGTAATTTATCAGGTAAGCATAAATTCTGTTTTCTCCAACATAGGTGTGTCCGGTCCACGGCGTCATCCTTACTTGTGGGAACCAATACCAAAGCTTTAGGACACGGATGATGGGAGGGAGCAAATCAGGTCACCTAGATGGAAGGCACCACGGCTTGCAAAACCTTTCTCCCAAAAATAGCCTCAGAAGAAGCAAAAGTATCAAATTTGTAAAATTTGGTAAAAGTGTGCAGTGAAGACCAAGTCGCTGCCTTACATATCTGATCAACAGAAGCCTCGTTCTTGAAGGCCCATGTGGAAGCCACAGCCCTAGTGGAATGAGCTGTGATTCTTTCAGGAGGCTGCCGTCCGGCAGTCTCATAAGCCAATCGGATGATGCTTTTAAGCCAAAAAGAGAGAGAGGTAGAAGTTGCTTTTTGACCTCTCCTTTTACCAGAATAAACAACAAACAAGGAAGATGTTTGTCTGAAATCCTTTGTAGCCTCTAAATAGAATTTTAGGGCACGAACTACATCCAAATTGTGCAACAAACGTTCCTTCTTTGAAACTGGATTCGGACACAAAGAAGGCACAACTATCTCCTGGTTAATATTTTTGTTATAAACAACTTTCGGAAGAAAACCAGGTTTAGTACGCAAAACCACCTTATCTGCATGGAACACCAGATAAGGAGGAGAACACTGCAGAGCAGATAACTCTGAAACTCTTCTAGCAGAAGAAATTGCAACCAAAAACAAAACTTTCCAAGATAATAACTTAATATCTACGGAATGTAAGGGTTCAAACGGAACCCCTTGAAGAACTGAAAGAACTAAATTGAGACTCCAAGGAGGAGTCAAAGGTTTGTAAACAGGCTTGATTCTAACCAGAGCCTGAACAAAAGCTTGAACATCTGGCACAGCCGCCAGCTTTTTGTGAAGTAAAACAGATAAAGCAGAAATCTGTCCCTTCAAAGAACTTGCAGATAATCCTTTCTCCAAACCCTCTTGTAGAAAGGATAGAATCTTAGGAATTTTTATCTTGTTCCATGGGAATCCTTTCGATTCGCACCAACAGATATATTTTTTCCATATTTTATGGTAAATTTTTCTAGTTACAGGCTTTCTAGCCTGAATAAGAGTATCAATGACAGAATCTGAGAACCCACGCTTTGATAAAATCAAGCGTTTAATCTCCAAGCAGTCAGTTGGAGTGAGGCCAGATTCGGATGTTCGAACGGACCTTGAACAAGAAGGTCCCGTCTCAAAGGTAGCTTCCATGGTGGAGCCGATGACATATTCACCAGGTCTGCATACCAAGTTCTGCGTGGCCACGCAGGAGCTATCAAGATCACCGAAGCCCTCTCCTGATTGATCCTGGCTACCAGCCTGGGAATGAGAGGAAACGGTGGGAATACATAAGCTAGGTTGAAGGTCCAGGGCGCTACTAGTGCATCTACTAGAGTCGCCTTGGGATCCCTGGATCTGGACCCGTAGCAAGGAACCTTGAAGTTCTGACGAGACGCCATCAGATCCATGTCTGGAATGCCCCATAATTGAGTTATGTGGGCAAAGATTTCCGGATGGAGTTCCCACTCCCCCGGATGAAATGTCTGACGACTCAGAAAATCCGCTTCCCAATTTTCCACTCCTGGGATGTGGATTGCAGACAAGTGGCAGGAGTGAATCTCCGCCCATTGAATTACTTTGGTCACTTCTTCCATCGCCAGGGAACTCCTTGTTCCCCCCTGATGGTTGATATATGCAACAGTCGTCATGTTGTCTGATTGAAACCTTATGAATTTGGCCTTTGCTAGTTGAGGCCAAGCCTTGAGAGCATTGAATATCGCTCTCAGTTCCAGAATGTTTATCGGGAGAAGAGATTCTTCCCGAGACCATAGACCCTGAGCTTTCAGGGGTTTCCAGACCGCGCCCCAGCCCACCAGACTGGCGTCGGTCGTGACAATGACCCACTCTGGTCTGCGGAAGCTCATCCCTTGAGACAGGTTGTCCAGGGTCAGCCACCAACGGAGTGAATCTCTGGTCCTCTGATCTACTTGGATCGTCGGGGACAAGTCTGTATAATCCCCATTCCACTGTCTGAGCATGCACAGATGTAATGGTCTTAGATGAATTCGCGCAAAAGGAACTATGTCCATTGCCGCAACCATCAAACCTATTACTTCCATGCACTGCGCTATGGAAGGAAGAAGAACAGAATGAAGTACTTGACAAGAGCTTAGAAGTTTTGATTTTCTGGCCTCTGTCAGAAAAATCTTCATTTCTAAGGAGTCTATTATTGTTCCCAAGAAGGGAACTCTTGTTGACGGGAATAGAGAACTTTTTTCTACGTTCACTTTCCACCCGTGAGATCTGAGAAAGGCTAGGACAATGTCCGTATGAGCCTTTGCTTGTGGCAGAGACGACGCTTGAATCAGTATGTCGTCCAAGTAAGGTACTACTGCAATGCCCCTTGGCCTTAGCACCGCTAGAAGGGACCCTAGTACCTTTGTGAAAATTCTTGGAGCAGTGGCTAATCCGAATGGAAGTGCCACAAACTGGTAATGCTTGTCCAGAAAGGCGAACCTTAGGAACCGATGATGTTCCTTGTGGATAGGAATATGTAGATACGCATCCTTTAAATCCACCGTGGTCATGAATTGACCTTCCTGGATGGTAGGAAGAATTGTCCGAATGGTTTCCATTTTGAACGATGGAACCCTGAGAAATTTGTTTAGGATCTTGAGATCCAAAATTGGCCTGAATGTTCCCTCTTTTTTGGGAACTATGAACAGATTGGAGTAAAACCCCATCCCTTGTTCTCCTAATGGAACAGGATGAATCACTCCCATTTTTAACAGGTCTTCTACACAATGTAAGAATGCCTGTCTTTTTATTTGGTCTGAAGACAATTGAGACCTGTGGAACCTTCCCCTTGGGGGTAGTTCCTTGAATTCCAGGAGATAACCTTGAGAAACTATTTCTAGCGCCCAAGGATCCTGAACATCTCTTGCCCAAGCCTGAGCGAAGAGAGAGAGTCTGCCCCCCACCAGATCCGGTCCCGGATCGGGGGCCAACATCTCATGCTGTCTTAGTAGCGGTAACAGGCTTCTTGGCCTGCTTACCTTTGTTCCAGCCTTGCATCGGTCTCCAGGCTGGCTTGGTTTGAGAAGAATTAACCTCTTGCTTAGAGGATGTAGAATTTGAGGCTGGTCCGTTTCTGCGAAAGGGACGAAAATTTGTTTTATTTTTAGCCTTAAAAGACCTATCCTGAGGAAGGGCGTGGCCCTTTCCCCCAGTGATGTCTGAAATAATCTCTTTCATGTCAGGGCCAAACAGCGTTTTCCCCTTGAAAGGGATGTTAAGCAATTTGTTCTTGGAGGACACATCCGCTGACCAAGACTTTAGCCAAAGCGCTCTGCGCACCACAATAGCAAAACCTGAATTTTTCGCCGCTAATCTAGCTAATTGCAAAGTGGCGTCTAAGGTAAAAGAGTTAGCCAATTTAAGTGCTTGAACTCTGTCCATAACCTCCTCATAAGAAGATGCTTTATTGAGCGACTTTTCTAGTTCTTCGAACCAGAAACACGCTGCTGTAGTGACAGGAACAATGCATGAAATTGGTTGTAGAAGGTAACCTTGCTGAACAAACATCTTTTTAAGCAAACCCTCTAATTTTTTATCCATAGGATCTTTGAAAGCACAACTATCTTCTATAGGGATAGTGGTGCGTTTGTTTAGAGTAGAAACCGCCCCCTCGACCTTGGGGACTGTCTGCCATAAGTCCTTCCTGGGGTCGACCATAGGAAATAATTTCTTAAATATAGGGGGAGGGACAAAAGGTATGCCGGGCCTTTCCCATTCTTTATTTACGATGTCCGCCACCCGCTTGGGTATAGGAAAAGCTTCGGGGGGCACCGGGACCTCTAGGAACTTCATCCAGAGTAGATAACACCTCCTTAAGCAGAGCGCGGAGATGTTCCAATTTAAATTTGAATGTAATAACGTCAGGTTCAGCTTGTTGAGAAATTTTTCCTGAATCTGAAATTTCTCCCTCAGACAAAACCTCCCTGGCCCCTTCAGACTGGTGTAAGGGCATGTCAGAACCATTATCATCAGCGTCCTCATGCTCTTCAGTATCTAAAACAGAGCAGTCGCGCTTTCGCTGATAAGTGGGCATTTTGGCTAAAATGTTTTTAATAGAATTATCCATTACAGCCGTTAATTGTTGCATAGTAAGGAGGATTGGCGCACTAGATGAACTAGGGACCTCCTGAGTGGGCAAGACTGGTGTAGACATAGAAGGAGATGATGCAGTACCATGCTTACTCCCCTCACTTAAGGAATCATTTTGGACAACATTATTATCAGTGGCATCATTGTCCCTACTTTGTTT
This sequence comes from Bombina bombina, assembly GCF_027579735.1. Lineage (NCBI taxonomy): Eukaryota > Metazoa > Chordata > Amphibia > Anura > Bombinatoridae > Bombina > Bombina bombina. Next base: position 335,083,247 of record NC_069502.1, read on the forward strand.
GTCACATTCATCACATATATTTAAATGGAGAGGAACCTTGGCTTCCGAACATACAGAACATCGTCTATCTGATGGTTCAGACATGTTAATAGGCATAAACTTGATAACAAAGCACAAAAAACGTTTTAAAATAAAACCGTTACTGTCACTTTAAATTTTAAACTGAACACACTTTATTACTGAATATGTGCAAAAGTATGAAGGAATTGTTCAAAATTCACCAAAATTTCACCACAGTGTCTTAAAGCCTTAAAAGTATTGCACACCAAATTTGAAAGCTTTAACTCTTAAAATAACGGAACCGGAGCCGTTTTTACATTTAACCCCTATACAGTCCCTGGTATCTGCTTTGCTGAGACCCAACCAAGCCCAGAGGGGAATACGATACCAAATGACACCTTCAATAAGCTTTTTCAGTGGATCTGAGCTCCTCACACATGCATCTGCATGCCTTGCTTCTCAAAAACAACTGCGCATTAGTGGCGCGAAAATGAGGCTCTGCCTATGACTAGAAAAGGCCCCCAGTGAAAAAGGTGTCCAAAACAGTGCCTGCCGTTTTTTTAACAGAATTCCCAAGATTAAAATAACTCTTCAAAGTTATAAACCATTAAATATGCTTATAAAGTAATCGTTTTAGCCCAGAAAAATGTCTACCAGTCTTTAAAGCCCTTGTGAAGCCCTTTATTCTTATATTTAAAACTAAGAAAATGGCTTACCAGATCCCATAGGGAAAATGACAGCTTCCAGCATTACCAAGTCTTGTTAGAAATGTGTCATACCTCAAGCAGCAAAAGTCTGCTCACTGTTTCCCCCAACTGAAGTTAATTCATCTCAACAGTCCTGTGTGGAAACAGCCATCGATTTTAGTAACGGTTGCTAAAATCATTTTCCTCTTACAAACAGAAATCTTCATCTCTTTTCTGTTTCAGAGTAAATAGTACATACCAGCACTATTTTAAAATAACAAACTCTTGATTGAAGAATAAAAACTACATTTAAACACCAAAAAACTCTTAGCCATCTCCGTGGAGATGTTGCCTGTGCAACGGCAAAGAGAATGACTGGGGAAGGCGGAGCCTAGGAGGGATCATGTGACCAGCTTTGCTGGGCTCTTTGCCATTTCCTGTTGGGGAAGAGAATATCCCACAAGTAAGGATGACGCAGTGGACCGGACACACCTATGTTGGAGAAAGTCTCAGTGGCGTGAGTGCAGCAGGAGAACACCTATCAGCTTGCAGCTCACCTGGTCCGGCCATTGGCCCTATAAAACGTGGGGGCTACTTTCTAGACGTCTATCTGGATTCCGCAGGTCCTCTGGGTGAGACCTCCAGCGTACTGACTGCTGGAATTTGAATGTCAGCCTGCTTTATCGCACCTTATTCATTTAAGGTGCCACTTTCCTTGTGAGTAGTTTTTTGCACATCACTTTTATATTTGTTGTTTTAACGATTCACACTATGTTGGCGCCCCTTGTTTATTTTCCATTATATTTAAAAAAGAAAATCTTAAAAAAAAAATGTATGTAAATATTTAATTTATTTTCTTCCCTTTACCTGTTTCTTTGTAGTAGTTTTCCTAATTCCTTCAGATGTACTTACATCACTGTTTGTCTTCCTCCCCTCCATCTTTTTTTTTTATTAAATATTAATTATTTTTCATTATAATAATTTTATTCCACCTGAATTCCAGTAATTGCCATCCAGCAGATCAGCCATATCCCACCAGTATTATAGTAATTGCCAGTAACATCAGTTGTGGTTAGCTCACATCCATATTGATAGCTTTCTGATATAAACTTAATGTATGACTCCAATGTCTGTCCATGATCATAAGTAGTTTTGAATAATTCCTAACTGGGGAGGTAACTTGGAAGTCTTGTGGTCCTTTTAAACATAATTCTTTTTTTCCCACTTTCTGCCTCTCTGTTTCCAGATCAAAAGTTGGCACTCACCCTTCATCTGTCATTTGGAAGTATTCTCTCAGTTCTGTCATTCAGTTAGTTAATTCCAAAAAATAAGTCTTAAAAATGTGTAAATATATACATAATGTAAACTTAGCTATGGTTATACTAGTTATGTGTGTGTGTATATATATATATATATATATATATATAATAAACACACACATTATAGAGGTTTGTACCTTTTTTTTTAAAAAAAAAAATTCTGGTTAGTGGTCCGCGGCATTCAAAATTCAGAGTTTAGTGGTCCCTGAGGTCTGAAAGGTTGGCGACCCCTGCTCTAGACCACTGGTTTTCAAACCTGTCGTCAGGGCTCTCAAACAGGCCAGATTTTCAGAATTACCTTGAACGAGAGCAGGTAAAATAACTACTAATCATCTGATTATTTCACCTGTGCTCCAGTTCAGATATCCTCAAAATCAGGCCTGTAAGGGAGGACTGAGGACAGGTGTGAAAACAGGTTCTCTAGATTAAAGAGACATGAAACCCAAATGTTTTCTTTCATGATTCAGATAGAGAAACATTTTTATAACAACTTTCCAATTTACTTCTATTATCTAATTTGCTTCCTTCTCTTGTTATCCTTTGCTGAAAGGTTTTACCTAGGAAAGCCCAGGAGCAGCAAAGGACCTAGGTTCTAGCTGCTGATTGGTGGCTGCATATATATACCGATTGTCATTGGCTCACCCCATGTGTTCAGTTAGAAAACAGTAGTGCATTGCTGTTCCTTCAATAAATGATACTAAGAGATTAAAACAAATTAAATAATAGAAGTGAATTAGAAAGTTGTTTAAAATTGTATTCTCTATCTGAATCATGAAATACAAAATTTGGGTTTCATGTCCCTTTAAACTTTGTCTTCTCTTGTTGTCCTCTCCCTACACAACCAAGTGTACAGTACAGGGACATACTTAAAGGGACATTATACACTAGATTTTTCTTTGCATACATGTTTTGTAGATGATCCATTTATATAGCCCATACAGTTGTTTTTTTTTAAAATGTATAGTTTTGCTTATTTTTAAATAACATTGCTCTGATTTTCAGACTCCTAACAAAGCCACAAAGTTTTAGGAGAATACCGAGGTATACCTACTCCATCTTGCTCCTGTTTGTGTAAAGGGTCTTTTCATATGCAGAGGAAGGGGGAGTGTCTGCTATTTCTTGCAGCGGGTGTTCCAGCAACCTTTTAAACAGAGCTAAACTGGAAGCTTCTAAGTAAGTTTTTATATGGTTTTATACTGGATTTTTATATAAGTATCTGTGCATATTATTCTTTATAGTAGTGTCTATTACATGCAGTTATATGAAAATCGGTGTATACTGTCCCTTTAATAGTTAATAAATATTAATAAAAAAGAGAAGACTCATATTTAAATTTTGCATAAGGCCTCACCAACTCTAGGGCCACCTCTGTTATCAGATACTATACTTCAAAACAATGTGAATCTTAGAATATGGATATAGCGCCTCAGACCCTGTTACCAATAGCTCTGAACAAAGGCTACCCAGCTAGCCTATGAATTGGTGAATTTATATGCGGTGTGTTCAAAGCGCCTCAGGTAGGCAAGGTGTTGATGTGTTGGTCAGTATTACGACGTCCCGACTTTAAATAAGGAATTGAAATTGAGCTTACCAGCTAAAAGTCAATCGCCTAGATTACGAGTTTTTGTTGGTAAGGCTGTGCAGGGATAACAAGCCTTTTTTTCTTACCGCTCACTTAAGCCGACGCTGGTATTACAAGTTTTCTTCAAGCCGGCGTTAGCCTCAGAAAAGTGAGCGTTGAGCAAAATTTAGCTCCACATCTCACTGTAATATCAGCGTTGCTTACGCTAGCGGTAAGCTGGCTGAACGTGCTCGTGCACGATTTCCCCATAGGAAAAAAAGGCTGAGCTGGCTGAAAAAAACCTAACACCTGCAAAAAAGCAGCGTTTAGCTCCTAACGCAGCCCCATTGTTTCCTATGGGGAAATTAATTTTATGTCTGCACCTAACACCTTAACATGAACCCCGAGTCTAAACACCCCTAATCTTACACTTATTAACCCCTAATCTGCCGCCCCCGCTATCGCTGTCACCTACATTATATTATTAAACCCTAATCTGCCGCTCCGGACACCGCCGCTACCTACATTATACTTAAGAACCACTAATCTAATGCCCCCCAACATCGCCGGCACCTACATTATAGTTATTAACCCCTAATCAGCCCCCCAACGTTGCCGCAACTATATTAAATTTATTAACCCCATAATCTGCCGCCGCCAACGTCGCCGCCACTATAATAAATTTATTAACCCCTAAACCTAAGTCTAACCCTAACACCCCTCTAACTTAAATATAATTTAAATACATCTAAATAAATTTACTAAAATTAAATAAATTATTCCTATTTAAAACTAAATACTTACAGATAAAATAAACCCTAAGCTAGCTATAATATAACTAATAGTTACATTGTAGCTAGCTTAGGATTTATATTTATTTTACAGGCAACTTTGTATTTATTTTAACTTGGGACCCCTCAACGCTGCTTTTTAAGGCTAATGCAAGACTCGTAATCTAGGTGAATGTGTTTTGGTCCCTTCAAGGCCATTATCAAGACTCATTGATAAAAGCCTTGAAGGGGCCGAAACAAGTTGACTTTTAGCTGGTAAGCTCAATTTCAATTCCTTATTTAAAGTTGAGACGTTCTAAACTATTTCTTTTACATTTTTGCACAGGACATCACATCAGGATTTAAAGTGGATAACAGAGAGACCACAAGGATCTATCAAGATTCCCACCACCGGACTTCTCACTACCAAGAAACAAGTTTGACTTTTATTTTTTGTTTCATTGTTTTTTTCACACACACACATATATATATATATATATTCACATAATTATTTTTTCTTGTTGTTTATTACTATTTTGAAAATTATTTTTTGCAATTTATTTTTGAATTTACAGCTTTTTATGAGATTTTTTTAGCATGTGCATTTTTTTAACACAATTTTTAACATATTTATATACATCCCAAGACATCTGTAACAAGGTGTTTACATCGTGATCATAATCATTCAAACACAGGCTGGTTTCATCCGCTGTGCAGATCCTAGACACCTCTCCGAGTATTTCTTACCAGAGTGGGAGGTAGCAAATCAAACATACATCTCTATACCCATTAACATCTTCAAACCTCATATATCATCATTTTTAAGATGATAAGATGTTTGTTTGTTTTTATAAAGACTGTGTTCAGTGTGGATCCACATTTTATATTCTATTGTATTATTTATATATGTAATAAATATTGTTCTTAATCTAACTTCACTAATTTGACTGACATAACCAAGGGTCATTTAGCCACGTAATAGTGACCAACACATCAACATACTGCAAAACAATGCAATTTGTCTTTAGTAACAAAATTACTGCAAGCCCCATCTACTCCAGTAACAAATCTGTATGTTTAATGCAATACTATATAGAAGTCTTGTGCTTGGGTTAGAACCACAGCTATAAAAATATTATGTAGCCAAATATAGCATCCATAAGTACATGCCTGGGACTCTGTTTATCAATTAAAGGGCCATAATACCCAAATGTTTAAACACTTGAAAATGATGCAGTATAGCTGTAAAAAGCTGACTAGAAAATATCACCTGAACATCTCTATGTAAAAAAAATAAATTTATGCTTATCTGATAAATTGATTTCTTCTATGGTAAGACGAGTCCACAGAATCATCCATTACTTGTGGGATATTATCCTTCCCTACAGGAAGTGGCAAAGAGCACCACAGCAGAGCTGTCTATATAGCTCCTCCCTTAGCTCCACCCCCCAGTCATGCGACCGAAGGTACAGGAAGGAAAAGGAGAAACTACAAGGTGCAGAGGTGACTGAGTGTAAATCAAAAAATATAATCTGTCTTAAAATGACAGGGCGGGCGTGGACTCGTCTTACCATAGAAGATATCAATTTATCAGGTAAGCATAAATTTAGTTTTCTTCTATAAAGGTAAGACGAGTCCACGGAATCATCCATTACTTGTGGGATACAATACCAAAGCTACAGGACACGGATGAATGGGAGGGACAAGACAGATGGTTAAACAGAAGGCACCACTGCTTGAAGAACTTTTCTCCCAAAAACAGCCTCCAAAGAAGCAAAGGTATCAAATTTGTAAAATTTGGAAAAGGTATGAAGCAAAGACCAAGTCGCAGCCTTTCAAATCTGTTCAACAGAAGCATAATTTTTAAAAGCCCATGTGGAAGCCACCGCTCTAGTAGAGTGAGCTGTAATTCTTTCAGGAGGCTGCTGTCCAGCAGTCTCGTATGCCAAACGGATGATGCTTTTTAGCCAAAAGGCAAGAGAGGTAGCCGTAGCTTTTTGACCTCTACGTTTTCCAGAATAGACAACAAACAAAGAAGATGTTTGACGAAAATCTTTGGTCGCTTGCAAGTAAAACTTTATACCACGAACCACATCCAAGTTGTGCAATAGACGCTCCTTCTTAGAGGAAGGATTAGGACACAGAGAAGGAACAACAATTTCCTGATTAATATTCTTATTAGAAACAACCTTAGGAAGGAATCCAGGTTTGGTACGCAGAACCACCTTATCAGCATGGAAAACAAGATAAGGCGAGTCGCATTGTAATGCAGATAGTTCAGAAACTCTTCGAGCCGAAGAGATAGCAACTAAAAACAGAACTTTCCAAGATAGAAGCTTAATATCTACGGAATGCAAAAGTTCAAACTGAACCCCTTGAAGAACTTTAAGAACTAAATTCAAACTCCATGGCGGAGCAACAGGTTTAAACACAGGCTTGATTCTAACTAAAGCCTGACAGAACGACTGAACGTCTGGAACATCTGCCAGACGTTTGTGCAGTAGAATTGATAAAGCAGATATCTGTCCCTTTAAGGAACTAGCTGATAGCCCCTTCTCCAATCCTTCTTGGAGAAAGGACAAAATCCTAGGAATCCTGATCTTACTCCATGAGTAGCCTTTGGATTCGCACCAATAAAGATATTTACGCCATATCTTATGATAAATTTTCCTAGTGACAGGCTTCCGAGCCTGAATGAAGGTATCTATGACCGACTCAGAGAATCCCCGCTTGGATAAAATCAAGCATTCAATCTCCAGGCAGTCAGCCGCAGAGAAACTAGATTTGGATGGTGGAAGGGACCTTGAATCAAAAGAGTCCATGGTGGAAGAGATGACATCTCCACCAGGTCTGCATACCAAGTCCTGCGTGGCCACGCAGGTGCTATCAAAATCACAGAAGCTCTCTCCTGTTTGATTCTGGCAATTAAACGAGGAAGGAGAGGAAATGGTGGAAACACATAAGCCAGGTTGAACGACCAGGGTACTGCTAGAGCATCTATGCTTGAGGATCCCTTGATCTGGACCCGTAACAAGGAAGTTTGGCGTTCTGACGAGATGCCATCAGATCCAATTCCGGTGTGCCCCATTGATGAATCAATTGTGCAAACACCTCCGGATGGAGTTCCCACTCCCCCGGATGAAAAGTCTGACGACTTAGAAAATCCGCTTCCCAGTTCTCCACTCCTGGGATATAGATTGCTGATAGATGGCAAGAGTGAGTCTCTGCCCATCGAATTATTTTGGTAACCTCTATCATCGCTAGAGAACTCTTTGTTCCCCCCTGATGATTGATATATGCTACAGTCGTGATATTGTCCGACTGGAATCTTATGAATCTGGCTGAAGCCAGCTGAGGCCACGCCTGAAGTGCGTTGAATATCGCTCTCAGTTCTAGAATATTGATCGGGAGGAGAACCTCCTCCTGAGTCCACACACCCTGTGCTTTCAGGGAGTTCCAGACTGCACCCCAGCCCAATAGGCTGGTGTCCGTCATCACTATGACCCATGCTGGCCTGCGGAAACCTATTCCCTGGGACAGATGATCCTGTGACAACCCCCAAAGAAGAGAGTCTTTGGTCTCTTGATCCAGATTTATCTGAGGAGATAAATCCGCATAATCCCCATTCCACTGTTTGAGCATGCATAGTTGCAGTGGCCTGAGATGCAAGCGAGCAAACGGAACTATGTCCATTGCCGCTACCATTAGTCCGATTACCTCCATACACTGAGCCACTGACGGCTGAGGAATGGAATGAAGAGCTCGGCAGGTGGTTAAAATCTTTGATTTCCTGACCTCCGTCAGAAAATTTTTCATGTCCACCGAATCTATCAGAGTTCCCAGGAATGGAACTCTTGTGAGAGGGATAAGTGAACTCTTTTTTACGTTCACCTTCCACCCGTGAGAGATTTGGCTAGTTTGTAAGTTGACGTCTGGATTAAGATATCGTCCAGATAAGGTGCCACTGCTATGCCCCACGGCCTTAGAACCTCCAGAAGGGACCCTAGCACCTTTGTGAATATTCTGGGAGCTGTGGCCAACCCGAAGGGAAGTGCCACAAACTGGCAATGCTTTTCCAGAAAGGTGAACCTGAGGAACTGGTAATGATCTTTGTGGATAGGAATGTATAGATACGCATCCTTTAAGTCCATGGTGGTCATATATTAACCCTCCTGGATAATTGGCAAAATAGTCCGAATGGTCTCCATCTTGAAGGATGGGACTCTGAGGAATTTGTTTAGGATCTTGAGATCCAGAATTGGTCTGAAAGTTCCCTCTTTTTTGGGAACCACAAACAGATTGGAGTAGAACCCTTGCCCCTGTTCTGTTTCCGGAACTGGGCAGATCACTCCCATTCTTCTACACAGCGTAAGAACGCCTCTCTTTTTGTCTGGTTTACAGACAATTGAGAAAGATGGAATCTCTCCCTTGGGGGAGAATCTTTGAAATCTAGAAGGTACCCCATGGTTACTATTTCTAAAGCCCAGTAATCCTGAACGTCTCTTGCCCAAGCCTGAGCGAAGAGAGAAAGTCTGCCCCCTACTAGATCCGGTCCCGGATCGGGGGCTACCCCTTCATGCTGTCTTGGTGGCAGCAGCGGGCTTCTTGGCCTGTTTACCCTTGTTCCAAGTCTGGTTAGGTCTCCAGACTGACTTGGATTGAGCAAGAGTTCCCTCTTGCTTTGCGGCAGGGGAAGAGGAAGAGGGACCACCTTTGAAGTTTTCGAAAGGAACGAAAATTATTTTGTTTGGTCCTCATCTTATTCGTCTTATCCTGAGGAAGGGCATGGCCTTTCCCTCCAGTGATGTCTGAAATGATCTCTTTCAGTTCAGGCCCGAATAGGGTCTTACCCTTGAAAGGGATGGCTAAAAGCTTAGCCTTTGATGACACATCAGCAGACCAGGACTTAAGCCATAATGCTCTACGCGCTAAAATGGCAAAACCTGAATTCTTCGCCACTAATTTAGCCAATTGAAAAGCGGCATCTGTAATGAAAGAATTAGCTAGCTTGAGAGCCATAATTCTATCCAGAATATCCTCTAATGGAGTCTCAACCTGAAGAGCCTCTTCCAGAGCCTCGAACCAAAAGGACGCGGCAGTAGTTACAGGAACAATGCACGCTATAGGTTGGAGAAGAAAACCTTGATCCATAGGATCTTTAAAAGCACAACTGTCCTCAATAGGTATAGTTGTATGCTAAGCCAGGGTAGAAATAGCTCCCTCCAACTTAGGGACCGTCTGCCACGAGTCCCGCACGGCGTCTGATATGGGAAACATTTTCTTAAAAGTAGGAGGGGGAGCGATCGGAATACCTGGTCTATCCCACTCCTTAGAAACAATTTCCGAAATCCTCTTAGGGACCGGAAAAACATCAGTGTAGGCAGGAACCTCTAGGAATCTGTACATTTTACACAATTTCTCTGGAACTACAATAGGGTCACAATCATCCGGAGTCGCTAAAACCTCCCTGAGCAATAAGCAGAGGTGTTCTAGTTCAAATTTAAAAGCCGTCATATCCCTCAGCCAGCAAATCCCTCACTTCAGAACATTGTGAGGGTACATCGGATATAGCTAATAAGGCATCAGAGGGCTCAGCGTTTGTTCTCACACCAGAACTGCTGCGCTTCCCTTGCAACCCAGGCAGCTTAGATAAAACCTCTGTGAGGGTAGTATTCATAACTGCGGCCATATCTTGCAGGGTGAAAGAATTAGACGCACTAGAAGTACTTGGCGTCACTTGTGCGGGCGTTAACGGTTGTGACACTTGGGGAGAATTAGATGGCATAACCTGATTCTCTTCTGACTGAGAATCATCCTGCGACATACTTTTAGTAGTTAAAATATGTTCTTTACAATTTATAGACCTTTCAGTGCATGAGGGACACATTTTAAGTGGAGGTTCCACAATGGCTTCTAAACATATTGAACATTGACTTTCCTCAATGTCAGGCATGTTGAACAGTAATAATGACCACAAACAAGCATGAAAACACTTTATTTATTGAAAAAAATAACAATCTTAAAAAACGGTACTGCGCCTTTAAGAGAAAAAAAGCATACACGTTCTGCAAAAACAGCCTAAACATGCATCAAATTTCTCAAAATTTTGTATGTAGACACGCTATAAGTAGTTAAGATTGCACAACAATTTTTTTTAATAATTAACCCCTTAATTACCAAACCGGATCGAAAATAGGCCCAGATCCGGAAAAAAAAACCCTCAGCACCTTGCCACAGCCCTGCTGTGGCCCTACCTGCCCTCAGGGATCGACAGTGTGGGGTAAAAGCCTCGATTTGGCCCAAAACATACACCAGGGCCCTCAGAAGTTAGAGCTTGCTGCTTGCTGACAAACTAATTGTAGGCCAAGCCCATCTCACTCGATGTTTCCTCAGCCTTTTATAACTAGCCATGTGGGTTCTAAAACCCTAAAGTTAAGCCATGTGTGACTAATATTTTATCACTTCTTTCACTTTACTCTTCCTAGTACTTAGAGTAGGCAAAGAGAATCACTGGGGGGTGGAGCTAAGGGAGGAGCTATATAGACAGCTCTGCTGTGGTGCTCTTTGCCACTTCCTGTAGGGAAGGATAATATCCCACAAGTAATGGATGATTCCGTGGATTCGTCTTACCTTTATAGAAGAAAGACAGATATTTTACATTAAAAGTTTCTCAGTAGCCACATCCCATTGTAAAGGACTTTTAAGCAGCAAATCAGTATGTATGCCCCGGGACAGCGGAAGGAGCAAGCTTTCGTGCACACTCATCTTATTTCCCTATTCAGTGTAAGGAAATTTACAATGAAATCTCATGAGAGTTAAGTGAAATCTCATGAGATCACAGTAAAAGAGTTCATGACCTCAGCACTGCTGATTGGCTGCTGTTCATTTCTTCATTTATTTATTTTTAACTGCAGCTGGGCTGCAGCTGAGTATAACTTTTTACACAGAACTTACTCTGCTGAGCTAAGGTAATTGTGAGGTAAAATATCTTCCTTTTTTTACATAGAGATGCTCAGGTGATATTTTCCTGTCAGCTTTTTACAGTTATACTGCATCCGTTTCAAGTGATTTAGCATATGAGAATTATGTCCCTTTATATGGATGAATGTGAGGAACTAACATTTTATGCTAGAAAGAATGACGGAATTGGACCAGTCATGGACTGTATATCCACTTTTCACTATCTCAAAGGGACATAGAGGGATTTGAGAATTTTAAATACAGGGGTCATTCACAATTTATTGGCGATTTGTTCCCTAAATGGCTTTTGCCTTTTCCGACCAAGGGCTAGATTACAAGTGGAGCGCAAAATTGTTCTTACACGAGTGTGATACACTCGTAATACCAGCGCATGCATGGAAGCTTTGCGCTCAATAGAGCGCGCTTCCATAGGCTCCTATGGGAGCCTTGTTTTCATGCCATGAGACATGGCATGAGAACCTAGTGCAGCGAAGGGGATAAGTCATACAGCGCTGGACAGCAAATTGAAATATATATGTAATACACATATTAACACATAAATATATATGTATATACTGTAAGCATATACATATGTATTACAGGGAACACACAGTCCCCATAGACCACTATGTAAAGGCATTTTTCATCACCCCAGACGCATTCTCTTTAACCCCTAAAAACTGCTTTGTGCAGTTGTGACTTAAAAAAAAAAGATACTAATATTTTTAATTTTATTAAATGCATTACACTCTTTATTTTGGGGGCAATTGGGGGCTATTTTAAAAATTAACCAGAGGACTGACCTTTGGTTAATTTTTGGAGCACTAATTGCTACCGTGAGCTCGCAGTAGCAATAACGAGCAACTTGAGATAAATTAGCTCTCCATTTGTAATCAAGCCCAAATTGGTTTTGAGTTTCTTAGGTGATCACAATGCAAAAGCAATTCATTTGTTAAAAGTCTGCAACCATGAACACCTTTTTAACTAAAAAGCTCCAAAAGAAAAAAAGGAAATTTATGCTTACCTGATAAATTGATTTCTTTTACGATATGCCGAGTCCACGGGTTTCATCCTTACTTGTGGGATTTATCCTCCTGCTAACAGGAAGTGGCAAAGAGCACCACAGCAGAGCTGTTACATAGCTCCTCCCCTAACTACTCCCCCCAGTCATTCGACCGAAGGTATAGGAAGAGAAAGGAAAAGCCAAAAGGTGCAGAGGTGACTGAAGTTTTGAAAAATAAAATAAATCCTGTCTTAAAATGACAGGGCGGGCCGTGGACTCGGCATATCGTAAGAGAAATCAATTTATCAGGTAAGCATAAATTTCCTTTTCTTTTACAAGATATGTCGAGTCCACGGGTTTCATCCTTACTTGTGGGATACCAATACCAAAGCTTTAGGACACGAATGAAAGGGAGGGACAAGACAGGAACCTAAACGGAAGGCACCACTGCTTGAAGAACCCTTCTCCCAAAAATAGCCTCAGAAGAAGCAAAAGTATCAAATTTGGAAAATTTGGAAAAAGTATGAAAGGAGGACCAAGTCGCAGCCTTACAAATCTGTTCAACAGAAGCATAGTTTTTGAAAGCCCATGCGGAAGCCACAGCTCTAGTAGAATGAGCCGTATTTTTTTCAGGAGGCTGCTGTCCAGCAGTCTCATATGCCAGGCGGATGATGCTTTTCAGCCAAAAAGAGAGAGAGGTAGCCGTAGCTTTTTGACCCCTACGCTTTCCAGAATAAACAACAAAAAGAGAGGATGTTTGTCTGAAATCCTTGGTCACTTGTAAGTAAAACTTCAAAGCACGGACCACATCCAAGTTATGTAATAGACGTTCCTTCTTAGAAGAAGGATTAGGACACAAGGAAGGAACAACAATTTCCTGATTAATATTCTTATTTGAAACAACCTTAGGAAGGAATCCAGGTTTAGTACGCAAAACCACCTTATCAGAATGGAATATAAGATAAGGCCAATCACATTGTAAAGCAGAAAGCTCAGAAACTCTTCGAGCAGAAGAGATAGCAACTAAAAATAAAACCTTCCAAGATAACAGCTTAATATCTATGGAATGCATGGGTTCAAACGGAACCCCTTGAAGAACATTAAGAACTAAATTCAGACTCCATGGTGGAGCAACAGGTTTAAACACAGGCTTGATTCTGATTAAAGCCTGACAAAAAGACTGAATGTCTGGGACATCCACCAGATGCTTGTGTAATAAAATTGACAAAGCAGAAATTTGTCCTTTTAAAGAACTAGCAGATAATTTCTTCTCCAATCCTTCTTGGAGAAAGGACAAGATCCTAGGAATCCTAATCTTACTCCATGAGTAACCCTTGGATTCACACCAATAAAGATATTTACGCCATATCTTATGGTACATCTTTCTAGTGACAGGCTTGTGAGCCTGAATCAGAGTATCAATGACCGACTCAGAGAATCCCCGCTCAGATAAGATCAAGCATTCAATCTCCAGGCAGTCAGCTGAATTTAGATTTGGATGTTGGAACGGACCTTCAGCTGAATTTAGATTTGGATGTTGGAACGGACCTTGAATGAGAAGGTCCTGTCTCAATGGCAGTTTCCACGGTGGCAGATCAGCATACCAAGTCCTGGGTGGCCACGCAGGCGCTATTAGAATTACTGAAGCTCTCTCCTGTTTGATTCTTGCAATCACACGAGGCAGGAGAGGAAATGGTGGAAACACATAAGCCAGGTTGAACGACCAAGGTACTGCTAGAGCATCTATCAGTACAGCCTGAGGATCCCTTGACCTGGACCCGTAGCGTGGAAGTTTGGCATTCTGTCGAGATGCCACCAGATCCAATTCCGGTGTGCCCCATTGATGAATCAACGATACAAACACCTCCGGATGGAGTTCCCACTCCCCCGGATGAAAAGTCTGACGACTTAGAAAATCCGCCTCCCAGTTCTCTACTCCTGGGATATAGATTGCTGATAGATGGGAAGAGTGAATCTCTGCCCATAGGATTATCTTTCATACCTCTATCATCACAAGAGAACTTCTTGTTCCCCCCGATGATTGATATATGCTACAGTCGTGACATTGTCCGACTGGAATCTTATGAACTTGGTCAGTGCCAACTGAGAACACACCTGAAGCGCATTGAATATTGCTCTCAGTTCCAGAATATTGATTGGCAACTGAGACTCCGTCGGAGTCCAAGTTCCCTGAGCCTTCAGGGAATTCCAGACTGCACCCCAGCCCAAGAGGCTGGTGTCCGTTGTCACTATAACCCATGATGGTCTGCGGAAGCACATTCCCTGGGACAGATGATCCTGTGACAACCATCAAAGAAGAGAGTCTCTGGTCTCTTGATCCAGATTTATCTGAGGAGATAAATTTGCATAATCCCCATTCCACTGTCTGAGCATGCACAGTTGCAGTGGCCTGAGATGAAAGCGAGCAAACGGAACGATGTCCATCGTGCTACCATTAATCCAATTACCTCAATACACTGCGCCACTGATGGCCGAGGAATGGACTGAAGAGCTCGGCAAGTATTTAGAATCTTTGATTTTCTGACCTCGGTCAGAAATATTTTCATGTCTACTGAGTCTATCAGAGTTCCCAAGAATGGAACTCTTGTTTGTGGAACAAGTGAACTCTTTTCTATATTCACTTTCCAACCGTGAGTTCTTAGAAATGATAACATGATGACCATGTGAGATTTGGTCAGATGATAAGTTGACGCCTGAACCAAAATATCATCCAGATAGGGTGCCACTGCTATGCCCCGCAGCCTGAGAACCGCTAGAAGGGACCCTAGCACCTTTGTGAAGATTCTGGGAGCTGTGGCCAACCCGAAGGGAAGGGCCACAAACTGATAATGCTTGTCCAGAAAGGCAAACCTTAGAAACTGATGATGATCCTTGTGGATAGGAATGTGAAGGTATGCATCCTTTAGGTCCACAGTGGTCATGTATTGACCCTCCTGGAACATTGGTAAGATTGTTTGTATAGTCTCCATCTTGAACGATGGGACCCTGAGAAATTTGTTTAGACACTTTAAATCCAAAATAGGTCTGAAAGTTCCCTCTTTTTTCGGAACCACGAAAATGTTTGAGTAAAACCCCTGTCCCTGTTCCAGTTTTGGAACTGGACAAATTACTCCCATGGAATAGAGGTCTTTACACAGTGTAAGAACGCCTCTCTTTTTGTCTGGTCTACAGACAAACGTGAAAGATGAAATCTCCCTCTTGGGGGAAAATTTTTGAATTCCAGTTGATACCCCTGGGTCACAATTTCTAATGCCCAGGGATCCTGCACATCCCTTGCCCAAGCCTGAGCAAAGAGAGAAAGTCTGCCCCCTACTAGATCCGGTCCCGGATCGGGGGCTGCCCCTTCATGCTGTCTTGGTAGAAGCAGCAGGCTTTTTGGCTTGTTTACCCTTATTCCAGGTCTGATTAGGTTTCCAGACAGACTTGGATTGAGCAAAATTTCCTTCCTGCTTATTGGTGGAAGGGGAAGCAGAGGGTACTCCTCTGAAATTTCGAATGGAACGAAAATTATTTTGTTTACCCCTCATCCTAAGAGGTTTGTCTTGAGGTAGGGTGTGGCCTTTACCTCCAGTAATGTCAGCAATGATTTCCTTCAATTCAGGGCTGAACAGGGTCTTACCCTTGAAAGGAATAGTAAACAGTTTAGACTTTGATGATACATCAGCAGACCACGATTTTAACCATAGCGCTCTGCGCGCCAGTATGGCAAAGCCTGCATTTTTTGCTACTAATTTAGTAATCTGAAAAACAGCATCTGTGATAAAAGAATTAGCTAGTTTGAGAGCTTTAATTCTGTCCAAAATGTCGTCTGGGGGCGTCTCTACTTTCAGAGACTCCTCAAGGGCGTCAAACCAGAAAGCCGCCACCGTAGTTACTGGAACAATGCAGGCAGCAGGTTGTAACAAGAAACCCTGGTGAATAAATCATTTCTTTAGAAGACCCTCTAATGTTTTATCCATAGGGTCTTTGAAAGCACAACTGTCCTCAATAGATATAGTTGTACGCTTAGCTAGAGTAGATATTGCTCCCTCCACCTTAGGGACCGTTTGCCAAGAGTCCTTAATGGAGTCTGATATGGGAAACATTTTCTTAAAATTAGGAGGGAGAGAGAACGGTATGCCTGGTATATCCCATTCCTTTCTAACAATTTCCGAAATTCTTTTGGGAACCGGAAAAACATCAGTGTAAGTAGGAACTTCTAGATATTTATCCATCTTACACAATTTTTCTGGAGGAATTGTAATAGGTTCACAATCATCCAGAGTCGCTATGACCTCCCTGAGCAACAGGCGAAGGTGTTCAAGTTTAAATTTAAAGGACGCTAAGTCCGTATCTGTCTGAGGTAATATATTCCCTGAATCTGAAATTTCTCCCTCAGACAATAATTCCCTAACCCCTAATTCAGAGCATTGTGAGGGTACATCGGAAATGGCTGCTAAAGCATCAGAGGGTTCAGTATTTACGTTAATACCTGGCCTACTGCGTTTACCCTGCAAACCTGGCAGTTTAGATAATACCTCAGTGAGAGTAGTTGACATAACTGCAGCCATATCTTGTAAAAAGTAAAAGAATTAGACGCACTAGATGTACTAGATGTCACTTGTGTGGGTGTTAAAGGTTGGGACACTTGAGGAAAATTACATGGCATATCCTGATTCTCTTCAGACTGAGAATCATCCTTAGACATACTTTCATTTCCTAAAATATGTTCCTTACAGTGTAAGGCTCTATCAGTACAAGAGGTACACAATGTAAGAGGGGGTTCAACAATGGCTTCTAAACACATAGAGCAATGAGTTTCCTCAATGTCAGACATGTTAAACAAATTAGTAATAACCACAACAGTTGGTGAATACTTTATTTATTGAAAAAAAATTATTTTGTAAAAAACGGGTACTGCGCCTTTAAGAAATAAAAGCGCACATTTTTTTCAAAACACACTAAGAAGTCTATAAATGTTTAAAAAACAAAACAAAAAAAAAAACTATGAATTTAAATGCCAAAAATTATTGCATGCCAAATGCAATAGCAGAATTTTACACTTTAGAGGAACATTTAAGCAAAAAAATTACACTTTGCTAAATAAAGACCCCTGCACCCCGCCACAGCTCTGCTGTGGCACCTAGCTGCCCCAGAACACTGCCAAATGAATAAACACCAAGCCGGATAGTATAGAACACAGATAGGGCCCAACCGGAGCAAATGTCTGCTGTCTCCTTCAGTGTAAACTGCGCATCTGAGGCGTGAAAATAGGCCCCGCCCACAATGGACGTCGCACTGAAATTTAAACTACCTCATGTAAAACGGTTTTAAACTGCCATGTGGTCCCCAAAACACAATAAAAGCCATCCTTTTGTTTAGATATACCTTTTGTTTTGTTATATAATAAAAAAAATAGTAATATACCCCATTGTCTAAATTATATGCTGCCTTTCAGTTGCATAAGTATTAGAAAACAAACACCCAGGAGTACAGTAACACCCTTTTGCATATAGGACTACTGCTTACCCTGTTCCCACTATGAGGAACCCAATCAGCCAGTTCTGATATATTAAATCTCCTCAGAAGTAAAAAGGCTGAAACATACCTCAAATGCTGCTTGCTGCATGAGACTGTTCTCCACACTGAAGAATTTTCCCATATTACCTTCAGATCTGTGGGAACCATAATTGATGTTAGTAACTGCTGCTAAAATCATCAAATTCAGGGGGAAATCTTCTTCCATATCCACCCTGAACCAAATAGTACTCACCGGTACCATTTAAAATAAAAAACATCTTGATTGAAGAAAATAAAACTATAATTTTATCACCACTATCACTTTACCCTTCCTATTACTAGCATAGGCAAAGAGAATGACTGGGGGGAGGAGTTAGGGGAGGAGCTATGTAACAGCTCTGCTGTGGTGCTCTTTGCCACTTCCTGTTAGCAGGAGGATAAATCCCACAAGTAAGGATGAAACCCGTGGACTCGGCATATCTTGTAAAAGAAAAGGTATTTTCGTGTGTAAAGTAGCTATTTTGTAAATAGAAACTGGGAGGTCACACCTTTTAAGATTACAATAAAGGTATATTCAAGTAACCCCTTTGTGCACTGTGCAAGGGAAATACTCATTTACATGTGTGACCTCAACCTATTGTAATCCGAATCCATCCTCAACACTGATTAGCCATATGAATGCAATATGTATCTTGGCATGAGGGTTTACTGCTATAGTCACTTTAGGGCCCTAACATATACAAATAGCTTACTTTTAATTTCAATTTTAATATTTGATTTAACCCACTAACAGTATTGGCATCTTCATAGCAAGTTTTTTAAAACAGGTTTGCACAATAACAACTTTCATAGGAACCTATTGTAATCCATTTCCATCCACACCACTGTGAAACCATCTGAAAGGATATTGTCATGATGGGCAGACTGTACACACAGTACATTGCTATATGGTCACTTTTAAACTTTGACAAGTATTTTTTCTTATAATATTTATTTATATTGTTTGTTAAAGCACCATTTCCATTTTGGCATGATCTAAAAACAAGATGGTAGCTACAGGTTTCTATGGATAGGACTTCTTATACTGGATTTTTACATAACTGAAACTGTAAAGTGTAAACCCGCTTCCTTGCAACATTGTTTCTGCTAGGAGACTTTCAAAAGAAATCGCCTTTGTGACTGGGTTTTTATAGGGAATGTGCCTCAATGAATGCAAACTCCAAACACGGAAACGTTTTAAAGTGCTTAAAGGGACACTGAACCCAAATTTTTTCTTTCTTGATTCAGATAGAGCATGACATTTTAAGCAACTTTCTAATTTACTCCTATTATCAAATAGTCTTCATTCTCTTGGTATCTTTATTTGAAATGCAAGAATGTAAGTTTAGATGCCGGCCCATTTTTGGTGAACAACCTGGGTTGTCCTTGCTGATTGGTGGATAAATTCATCCACCAATAAAAAAGTGCTGTCCAGAGTAATGAGCTAAAAGAAATCTTAGATGCCTTCTTTTTCAAATAAAGATAACATGAGAACGAAGAAAAATTGATAATAGGAGTAAATAAGAAAGTTGCTTAAATTGCATGCTCTATCTGAATCTTGAAAGAAAAAAAATGGGTTCAGTATCCCTTTAAGCTTACATTATTGAACTCATGGTCATGATGGCCTGTTCCAGTTTACAAGATTAGCCGATAGACTGTGATCAGGGCCACATTTTCAGATACAATTAGAGATAAGTTTTCTAATATAAATGCATTTTTCAGAAGACTTCTTTGCAAGGTTATATCTGCTAGATTGAGAACTTTTAATGTGGATGTGAGCCACTTCTAACATGGCATGAGCCATTTCCTCCCATGCATGCTCTGAATGCCACTGTTCATTTATCACATGATGGCCCGACTCTAGAAGTATGCAGACAAAGGCTTATCTACGCCGCTTATGGCTATAGTCGAAGCAGGTCAGGTTCATATTAAATGGAATGTAACCCCAAAAAATTCTTTTATGATTCAGATAGAGAATAGAATTTTAAAAAAGTTTAAAATTTACTTCTATTATCAATTTTGCTTTGTTCTTTGTTTGTTATTTTTTGTTGAAGAGTTATCTAGATAGGTAGCGTGCACAAGTCTGAAGAAATACATGACAGGAAATAGTGCTGCCATCTAGTGCTCTTGCTAATATATAACATTGTTACAAAACTGCTGCCATATAGTGCCACAGACACATGCACACTCCTGAGCTTACCTTCATGCTTTTCAAAAAGGATAACAAGAAAACTTGATAATATAAGTAAATTGGAAAGTTGTTTAAAATTGTATGTATCATGAAAGAAAAATGTGGGGTTGTATGTCCCTTTAAATAATATTATAGGGGCGGAGCTAAGCCAGCCATGATGGTGGACGCATGAAGGAAAAGCTCTGGGTGTAGTTGCAGTACAGCTTACAGGGAACGGCACTAAATGTAATCAAAAACAGCCCCTTGCCGCTGCCTGACGTTATTTGGTCTTAACAGCTGCGTTCTTAAGCTGCAGAGATGGCAATGTAAGAAAGAGGCCTGGAGTCAGTTAAGTGTCCGGAACGGAGAGGAGCCAAACCATAAACAAGACCAGAGACCTCTCAGACGGAGGACATATGACAGAGGCTCCGGTAAGCTAAATTACACTTGAATGGACGAATTACATTATAATAGAGGGCGAAGGGAGCAACAACACTGATAAAAGTCATTAGCGCTTTGAGAGCAGGGGCCAGTTAAGCTACAAGAAATAAGATAACATCAAGGCAATATTAGCTATAAAAAACGGACAATGAAGGTATAATTAAGAAGAGTGAATGCTCTAATGAAATGAAATGTCGCACAATGTGAAAATACAGTGTGCTAAGGGAACGATAACGAACATAATGCCTTTACATTAGCTCACAGACCCCATATGTATGATAGCATAACGGATGGTGCTCCTTTTCAAATAGCAAAGAAAAGAAAAACTCTACTATATGATGTTAAAAGAAATATGAAATCCACTACTGAGAAAAGGGAATTATACATATTATAGAGCTTTATCAGCACTTCCCCCTTTTTCTTTTATCTTACTCTGATCTATACTATTGCTTTTAAGCTGCTAAGGAGAAATGGAAAAGGCAGAATAAAATTCTGTTTTAATAACTCTGCAATATTCAGCATGGCAGCCAGAAGACAAAACAAATTAGCAACACCACTTAAGCCAGTTGCTGCTCAGGATTTCTTTAGATCAACTAAGGGAGACAAAACTAAAGACAAAGGAGACATATTACTAGAAGAGGAAATGGAGTCTGATGTGGAATCAACACAGGCTGAGGGATCTCATACCCCAGTCACTAAAGCTGACATTAAAAATCTAGTCTCCAAACAGGACATTACCTCAATTTTTGATAAGATGTGGGAGAAGATGGACACACTCCAGACTACAGTAACAAACAGTTTAGCTGAGATTAAGCAAGATATCTCTAACTTGAGCACAAGGGTTGAATCCTTAGAAGAGAAAGGGGAGACCATGGAGGAAGATATAGCGGCAGTCATGCAACAAATTTCTGACCAGCAACAAGAACTAGCAGAAGTGAATGAAAAACTGGAAGACCTAGAGAATAGGAGTCGCAGATGTAATATTCGTCTGAAAGGTATTCCTGAAACAATAACAACACCAGACCTGACTGCCTATTTACTACAACTGTTTCAAACAATTACAGGATCTTCGGAGGAAGGGAAATTTCAGATGGAGAGAGCTCATAGAGCTCTGAGAGCTAAGCCTAAGGACACAGAGCCCCCAAGGGATGTTATCACTAAATTACTGCGATTCCCTGAAAAAGAGGAGATTATGACGGCGGCAAGGAAAAACCCTACTTTTAAATTCAAGGGATCTGTTATACAGCTATATCAGGACTTACGTGTCAAGACATTACAAAAAAGATTTGCCATTCGTCCTCTAACGCAGCTATTTAGGAGTAATCAGATCATATACAGATGGGGATTCCTCTTTGCCCTCCACATACACCACGAAGGAAAAACAATTACGCTCAAGGAGAAACAAGATGTTCCAGGGGTCTGTCAGTTACTCAAATTGGAGTGTCCAGAGGTTCCTGACAACCAACAAGATAACAACAGAAGACCTTCTCAATCACAAAGAGGAATTCAGCAAACGGAGAGATGGACAAAAGTATCCAAGAGAAAGCAAAGACCTTGAGGGACTAACCAGAGACAGTAATTTGATATAACCTATGTACATATTTTTGTCTCTTTGCCTTCTTCTATAGTGGAGCTGAGGAAACATAAATAAGGAGCATATTATTTCTGATTCATTGTAAGTCTGGGGGGGTAGTTATCAACGTGTCAACTTTCCTGCCTTCGCCGGCCAATACGCCCGCCTAAGCTCGCCTACGTTCGCCGCCGCGGACCTGAAAAAATACGCCTGTTATCAAATAAATCTGTCAAAAAGCCGCGGGGCGATGAGCAGCGGACTGTGAGAGTTATCACTCATCCGATCTCGCTGCTCTTCGGCTGTTTGACAGCTTTCTTGCTAGCCTGTCACTAAGCACTCACACTAAACTACACTGTTCTACCCCCTATACCGGCGCCCCCGGAGCCCCCCGCAACTAAATAAAGTTACTAACCCCTAAACCGCCGCTCCTAGACCCTGCCGCAAGTCTTATAAATGTATTAACCCCTAAACCGCCGCTCCTAGACCCCGCCGCAAGTCTTATAAATGTATTAAACCCTAAACCGCCGCTCCCGGACACCGCTGCCACCTACATTATACCTAGTAACCCCTATCCTGCCCCCCCTATACCGTCGCCCTCTATAATAAAGTTATTAACACCTATCCTGCTGATCCCGCACGTCGCCGCAAATAAATAGTTTAACCCCTAAACCGCCGCTCCCTGAACCCGCCGCAACCTATATTAAATTTATTAACCCCTATCCTGCCCCCCTACACCGTCGCCACCTATAATAAATTTATTAACCCCTATCCTGCCCCCCACTACACCGCCGCCACTGTAATAAAATTATTAACCCCTAAACCTAAGTCTAACACTAACCCTAACACCCCCCTAACTTAAATATTAATTAAATAAATCTAAATAATATTTCTATTATTAACTAAGTTAATCCTATTTAAAACTAAATACTTACCTATAAAATAAACCCTAATATAGCTACAATATAAATAATAATTATATTGTAGCTATCTTAGGATTTATTTTTATTTTACAGGCACCTTTCAATTTATTTTAACTAGGTACAATAGCTATTAAATAGTTATTAACTATTTAATAGCTTACCTAGCTAAAATAAAGAGAAATTTACCTGTAAAATAAAAACTAACCTAAGTTACAATTACACCTAACACTACACTATACTTAAATAAATTATTCCTATTTAAAACTAAATACTTACCTGTAAAATAAACCCTAAGATAGCTACAATGTAATTAATAATTACATTGTAGCTATCTTAGGATTTATATTTATTTTACAGGTAACTTTGTATTTATTTTAGCTATTTAGAATAGTTATTAAATAGTTATTAACTATTTAATAACTACCTAGCTAAAAGAAATACAAAATTACCTGTAAAATAAATCCTAACCTAAGTTACAATTAAAATAAACACAAAAGGCCCTTTTAAGGGCTGGTAAGGTAAAAGAGGTTTATTTTACAGGTAAGTATTTAGTTTTAAATAGGAATAATTTATTAAAGTATAGTGTAGTGTTAGGTGTAATTGTAACTTAGGTTAGTTTTTATTTTACAGGTAAATTTCTCATTTTTTTTGCTAGGTAAGCTATTAAATAGTTAATAACTATTTAATAGCTATTGTACCTAGTTAAAATAAATTGAAAGGTGCCTGTAAAATAAAAATAAATCCTAAGATAGCTACAATATAATTATTATTTATATTGTAGCTATATTAGGGTTTATTTTATAGGTAAGTATTTAGTTTTAAATAGGATTAACGCAGTTAATAATAGAAATATTATTTAGATTTATTTAATTAATATTTAAGTTAGGGGGGTGTTAGGGTTAGTGTTAGACTTAGGTTTAGGGGTTAATAATTTTATTACAGTGGCGGCGGTGTAGTGGGGGCAGGATAGGGGTTAATAAATTTATTATAGGTGGCGATGGTGTAGGGGGGGCAGGATAGGGGTTAATAAATTTAATATAGGTTGCGGCAGGGTCAGGGAGCGGCGGTTTAGGGGTTAATAGGTATAGAGTAGCTTGCGGTGGGCTCCGGGAGTGTCGGTTTAGGGGTTAATACACTTATTATAGTTGCGGTGGGCTCCGGGAGCGGCGGTTTAAGGGTTAATATGTATAGAGTAGCTTGCGGTGGGCTCCGTGAGCGGCGGTTTAGGGGTTAATCATTTTATTTAGTTGCGGCGGTGTAGGGAGGGACAGATTAGAGGTGTTTAGACTTGGGGTACATATTAGGGTGTTAGGTGTAGACAGCTCCCATAGGAATCAATGGGATGTCTGGCAGCAGCGAACATGAACTTTCGCTATGGTCAGACTCCCATTGATTCCTATGGGATCCGCCGCCTCCAGGGTGGCGGTTTGAAAACCAGGTACGCTGGGCCGTAAAAGTGCCGAGCGTACCTGCTAGTTTTTTGATAACTAGCAAAAGTAGTCAGATTGTGCCGTACTTGTGTGCGGAACATCTGGAGTGACGCAAGAATCGATCTGTGTCGGACTGAGTCCGGCGGATCGAAGTTTACATCACAAAATTCTACTTTTGCCGGTCTGTAGCCTTTGATAACTAAGGCGAATCAGCCTCGCCACAAATACGCTGCGGAATTCCAGCGTATTTGAGGTTGACGGCTTGATAACTACCCCCCTATGACGGGGGAAAGGTGAAGCAGCTGTTAGTTCCCCGCAATAGGGTAAGATTATTCAATGTGAAATGTTTGACATAACTTGATTAGAATATTTGAAATAACTAAAAGATAACTAAGAGTTAAATCTTGTCTGTAATAGTTAAGGCCAACCTGTTTATATTCCAGGCAGGATGAGCCAGTTCGTTTAGATTTTAGAGCATTCATATTTTTATTTATTTTTTGTAATGGGTAAATTCTAGTATATTTTTAACACAACTACATACTCTACTAAAGAAGAATGTTTTTGTGGACTTTACAAAACCAACGCAGTTTATAATTGTTTGATTTTGCTTAAAATTCGGTTGTTTCTTTTTATTTCAAGTACCGTTGATCAGTATAATGAAAAATTTTCCCTCCAGAGAGCTGAAAATCAGAACATCAAAAACAGATGTGAGAGCGAGGTGGAAGTACTATGCAGGTATAGAGGGATGAGGAGTGGGGAAACTACAAATAATAGCTAAGTTACAGATAATCTCCCACAATGTAAGGGGTCTAAACACAGACATAAAGAGAAAAACAGCGATTACGCAATACCATAACTTGGGGGCCAAAATCATATTCCTACAGGAGACACATTTTGTACACCAACACATTCTTAGATACTGGACTAAACATTTTCTGCAACATTTTCATGCCACTACTGATAGCAAAAAGAGAGGGGTATCTATTCTTATACACAACTCACTTCAATTCACCAAGGAAGAGGTCATAAGAGACAAGGAAGGTAGGTACCTTATAGTGAGGGGTAACTTGCGGGGGGCACAGGTCACACTGTGTAACATATATGCTCCTAACGAGCAGCAACATGCTTTTTTTTAACAATCTTTCGCACCTGTTAACTCAATGGTCGCAAACAAAAATTATTTTAGCTGGTGACTTTAATATAAACTTAAATACACCTAAAAAGGGGGACTTACAGTGGGAGGAGCAACAGGAGAGCAGCAAGAAATGTGAGCTCCGCTGACATCCTTAAGAAAAAGCCAGTTTCAAGCTGTTTCCCCCTACTCCCACGCGACTGCATTGTCAGAGTTTGGTCTGGGAAGCTATACCAGGCACAGATTTCGACTTGGCGTTAAAGCGTGAGGGCAAAAATACCGCCCTGCTCACGGAAGCTTCACCGGAGGAGAAGAGACTTACGGCTGCCATTTTGGCCGCATCGAGGAGCCACGCACCACATCAGTTGGCGATACCTAAAAAAGCTACCATCCACATTACTGACCCGGCTCTAGTAAATAGATCTATTGAGGATCTGCAGCAGAGGACCGCTACACGCAGCAAGAATTCAGAGGACAAGAAAGGGTAACGTAGCTCAGCAGTGGCAGCTTGCATGAACAAAGTCACCTTAGGCTGGTATAAACCCTCCTTGCATGGTAAACTATTTTACAGCAGCACAATTCAGAACCAAGAGGGGCACACTGACTCCAAAACACTTTTGAAAGTTAAAATAGACCTGATCCCAGCAAAAGTTTTGAATATCCAACTGGGAGATAAAGAAAGATTATTCTGCATTATAGCGCCCTCATGCTAATGTGCCTAAAAAAAAAAAAAAAAAAAAGGGGGAACAGGCTGTCACACATATAACAATGCTTACTTGGATATGCTCAGAATCTGATAATGAGAAACTGTGACATAAACATGATTTAGATTGGACTTGGTTTACTTTTGGATCCCCTCTCCCCTGACCGCCAGCCCATGTGAGAGGCCTACTTTAAAGTTACGGCTGATTTCAGTAGCTGCAGCAGCACAGGTCCTTTAAAGACTTTTATTTTACTACTGCTGAGACACCATATAGCAAAGACTGCGCAGAGCAAATAATATTGAGAAAA
The DNA here is from genome assembly GCF_027579735.1 of Bombina bombina. Classification (NCBI taxonomy): domain Eukaryota; kingdom Metazoa; phylum Chordata; class Amphibia; order Anura; family Bombinatoridae; genus Bombina; species Bombina bombina. The sequence continues at coordinate 335,109,782 of NC_069502.1, forward strand.
ACACAGGGCTGATTGATAAACAGCTAGCGCATGCAGAAATATTATAGCAGCTTCCACAAAACCACTATCACAATGGCGTCCAAAAATAAGGCCACAGACAGGCGCACCAAACACCACGCGGAGGTACACCCTTCGTCCCTGGCTCCTATTGACTCTGAGGATATACCCAACCAAGATACACACCCCATTGTGGCCCAGATCTCGGCTTTGTTCCTACCCAAAATTGAACAGCTCCAAATGGGAGTAGAATCACTCTCCACAGATTTCAAACAGTTTTCCAGGAGACTTAACCACATAGAACACAAGGTCTCTGAACATGAAGACCGTCATAGAGAAATATCAAACTCAGTATCTAACCTCCAGAAACAGAACTCGGATCTTAAGGCTCGACTTGACGATCTTGAAAACAGATCCCGCAGGAACAACTTGAGGATAGTGGGCCTACCAGAGTCCGTACAAAGCACTTCCTTGCTACACTTTGCAGAAAACCAATTGCCACAATTGCTTAAAATGGCTGATTCGGCCATACTGTGTGTTGCAGAAAGAGCTCATAGAGTGGGGCAGCCGAGGTCAGAGCAACAGAACAAGGGAACACCACGCCACGTCCTAATTAAATACCTCAACTTCAAGGACAAGGTGGAGCTCCTTAGAGCATACCGAAAAATAGGACCTATCCCCTTTGAGGGGAAAAAAATACTCTTGTTCCAAGATTACTCAACAGAAGTCACCAGGAGGCGAAGGGAATTGTCACCTTATTGCCAGCGATTAATTGAAAAAGGAAGAGTAGTTGCATTACTGTTTCCAGCCAAGCTCCGCCTACAGACAGCTAGTGGACCGAAATTTTTTGACACCCCTGGGCAACTTCAGAAATATCTGCAGACGGAAGAAGACAGGCAGGCCGCTGAAGAAACAGCACTCCAGCTAGACCCAGACTGACCATCAGATCTAAATAGTGGTCAGATCTAAATAGTGGTTTACCCTGTTTTGTAGACTTTTCGAATTTCGTTTCGGATCGAATCGGATTCGGCAAAATTTGAATAAATTCGTTTCGGATTTATTCGGATCCGAATAAATTCGTTTCGGATTTATTCGGATTCGGCTGAATTCGGTTCTATTCGGTTCCGAAATTCGGTATGTTTTAGTACACTAAGTCACTAACACCCATAAACTACCTATGAACCACTAAACCGAGGCCCCCCCACATCGCAAACCCTATAATAACATTATTTAACCCCTAATCTGCCGATCGGATATCGCTGCAACCTACATTATAGCTATTAACCCCTAATCTGCTGTCCCTAACACCGCCGACCCCTACATTATAGTTATTAACCCCTAATCTGCCCCCCCCCAACGTCGCCGCAATCTAACTACAAGTATTAACCCCTAATCTGCCGACCCGATATCGCCGCAGCCTACATTTATAGCTATTAACCCCTAATCTGCTGTCCCTAACACCGCCGACCCCTACATTATAGTTATTAACTCCTAATCTGCCCCCCCCAACGTCGCCGCAATCTAACTACAAGTATTAACCCCTAATCTGCCGACCCGATATCGCCACCGCCTACATTTATAGCTATTAACCCCTAATCTGCTGTCCCTAACACCGTCGACCCCTACATTATAGTTATTAACCCCTAATCTGCCCCCCCCAACGTCGCCGCAATCTAACTACAAGTATTAACCCCTAATTTGCCGACCCGATATCGCCGCCGCCTACATTTATAGCTATTAACCCCTAATCTGCTGTCCCTAACACCGCCGACCCCTACATTATAGTTATTAACCCCTAATCTGCCCCCCCCAACGTCGCCGCAATCTAACTACAAGTATTAACCCCTAATCTGCTAACCCGATATCGCCGCCGCCTACATTATAGCTATTAACCCCTAATCTGGTGTCCCTAACACCGCCGACCCCTACATTATAGTTATTAACCCCTAATCTGCCCCCCCAATGTCGCCGCAATCTAACTACAAGTATTAACCCCTAATCTGCCGACCCGATATCGCCGCTGCCTACATTATAGCTATTAACCCCTAATCTGGTGTCCCTAACACCGCCGACCCCTACATTATAGTTATTAACCCCTAATCTGCCCCCCCCAAAGTCGCCGCAATCTAACTACAAGTATTAACCCCTAATCTGCCGACCCGATATCGCCGCCGCCTACATTATAGCTATTAACCCCTAATCTGGTGTCCCTAACACCGCCGACCCCTACATTATAGTTATTAACCCCTAATCTGCCCCCCCCAACGTCGCCGCAATCTAACTACAAGTATTAACCCCTAATCTGCCGACCCGATATCGCCGCCGCCTACATTATAGCTATTAACCCCTAATCTGGTGTCCCTAACACCGCCGACCCCTACATTATAGTTATTAACCCCTAATCTGCCCCCCCCAACGTCGCCACAATCTAACTACAAATATTAGCCCCTAATCTGCCGACCGCAAATCGCCGCCACTATAATAAATGTATTAACCCCTAAACCGCCGCACTCCCACCTCGCAAACACTATAATACATTTTATTAACCCCTAATCTGCCCTCCCTAACATCGCCGCCACCTACCTACAATTATTAACCCCTAATCTCCCGCCCCCAACGTCGCCGCTACTATAATAAGGTTATTAACCCCTAAACCTAAGTCTAACCCTAACACTAACACCCCCTAACTTAAATATAATTTAAATAAAACGAAATAAGTTTACTATAGTTAAATAAATGAATCCTATTTAAAACTAAAGACTTACCTGTAAAATAAACCCTAATATAGCTACAATATAACTAATAGTTACATTGTAGCTATTTTAGGATTTATTTTTATTTTACAGGCAACTTTGTATTTATTTTAACTAGGTACAATAGTTATTAAATAGTTAATAACTATTTAATAACTACCTAGCTAAAATAAATACAAATTTACCTGTAAAATAAATCCTAACCTAAGATACAATTACACCTAACACTACACTATAATTTAATTAATTAAATAAATGAATCATATTTAAAACTAAATACTTACCTGTAAAATAAACCCTAATATAGCTGCAATATAACTAATAGTTACATTGTAGCTATTTTAGCATTTATATTTATTTTACAGGCAACTTTGTATTTATTTTAACTAGGTACAAAAGCTATTAAATAGTTATTGACTAATTAATAGCTACCTAGTTAAAATAATTACAAAATTACCTGTAAAATAAATCCTAACCTAAGTTACAATTAAACCTAACACTACACTATCATTAAATAAATTAACTACAAGTACCTACAATTAAATACAATTAAAAAAACTAAACTAAAGTACAAACCCCCCCCACTAAATTACAAAAAATAAAAAAATTACAAGAATTTTAAACTAATTACACCTAATCTAAGCCCCCTAATAAAATAACAAAGCCCCCCAAAATAAAAAAATGCCCTACCCTATACTAAATTACAAAAGTTAACAGCTCTATTAACTTACCAGCCCTTAAAAGGGCCTTTTGCTGGGGCATGCCCCAAAGAAAACAGCTCTTTTGCCTGTAAAAAAAAAACACAATACCCCCCCCCACATTACAACCCAACACCCACATACCCCTACTCTAACCCAAACCCCCCTTAAATAAACCTAACACTACCCCCCTGAAGATCTCCCTACCTTGAGTCGTGTTCACCAAGCCGGGCCGAAGTCTTCATCCGATGGGGCAGAAGAGGACATCCAGACCGGCAGAAGTCTTCATCCAAGCGGGGCAAGAAGAGGTCTTCCATCCATCAGAAAAGTACAAAAAAACAAACAAACACTAAATTAGCAAAAATAATAAAATATTACAATAATTTTAAACTAATTACACCTAATCTAAGCCCCCTACTAGCTATTAATATAGCTACAATATAACTAATAGTTACATTGTAGCTATTTTAGGATTTATATTTATTTTACAGGCAACTTTGTATTTATTTTAACTAGGTACAATAGCTATTAAATAGTTAATAACTATTTAATAACTACCTAGCTAAAATAAATACAAATTTACCTGTAAAATAAACCCTAACCTAAGTTACAATTACACCTAACACTACACTGTCATTAAATTAACTAAATAAATTAATCCTATATAAAACTAAATACTTACCTGTAAAATAAACCCTAATATAGCTACAATATAACTAATAGTTACATTGTAGCTATTTTAGCATTTATATTTATTTTACAGGCAACTTTGTATTTATTTTAACTAGGTACAATAGCTATTAAATAGATATTTACTGTTTAATAGCTACCTAGTTAAATTAATTACAAAATTACCTGTAAAATAAATTGTAGGTACTTGTAGTTAATTTATTTAATGATAGTGTAGTGTTAGGTTTAATAGTAACTTAGGTTAGGATTTATTTTACAGGTAATTTTGTAATTAATTTAACTAGGTAGCTATTAAACAGTAAATATCTATTTAATAGCTTTTGTACCTAGTTAAAATAAATACAAAGTTGCCTGTAAAATAAATATAAATGCTAAAATAGCTACAATGTAACTATTAGTTATATTGTAGCTATATTAGGGTTTATTTTACAGGTAAGTATTTAGTTTTATATAGGATTAATTTATTTAGTTAATTTAATGACAGTGTAGTGTTAGGTGTAATTGTAACTTAGGTTAGGGTTTATTTTACAGGTAAATTTGTATTTATTTTAGCTAGGTAGTTATTAAATAGTTATTAACTATTTAATAGCTATTGTACCTAGTTAAAATAAATACAAAGTTGCCTGTAAAATAAATATAAATCCTAAAATAGCTACAATGTAACTATTAGTTATATTGTAGCTATATTAATAGCTAGTAGGGGGCTTAGATTAGGTGTAATTAGTTTAAAATTATTGTAATATTTTATTATTTTTGCTAATTTAGTGTTTGTTTGTTTTTTTTTACTTTTCTGATGGATGGAAGACCTCTTCTTGCCCCGCTTGGATGAAGACTTCTGCCGGTCTGGATGTCCTCTTCTGCCCCATCGGATGAAGACTTCGGCCCGGCTTGGTGAACACGACTCAAGGTAGGGAGATCTTCAGGGGGGTAGTGTTAGGTTTATTTAAGGGGGGTTTGGATTAGAGTAGGGGTATGTGGGTGGTGGGTTGTAATGTGGGGGGGTATTGTGTTTTTTTTTTTACAGGCAAAAGAGCTGTTTTCTTTGGGGCATGCCCCAGCAAAAGGCCCTTTTAAGGGCTGGTAAGGTAATAGAGCTGTTAACTTTTGTAATTTAGTATAGGGTAGGGCATTTTTTTATTTTGGGGGGCTTTGTTATTTTATTAGGGGGCTTAGATAAGGTGTAATTAGTTTAAAATTCTTGTAATATTTTTTTATTTTTTGTAATTTAGTTGGGGGGTTTTTGTACTTTAGTTTAGTTTTTTTTAATTGTATTTAATTGTAGGTACTTGTAGTTAATTTATTTAATGATAGTGTAGTGTTAGGTTTAATTGTAACTTAGGTTAGGATTTATTTTACAGGTAATTTTGTAATTATTTTAACTAGGTAGCTATTAAATAGTCAATATCTATTTAATAGCTATTGAACCTAGTTAAAATAAATACAAAGTTGCCTGTACAATAAATATAAATGCTAAAATAGCTACAATGTAACTATTAGTTATATTGCAGCTATATTAGGGTTTATTTTACAGGTAAGTCTTTAGTTTTATATAGGATTCATTTATTTAGTTAATTTAATGATAGTGTAGTGTTAGGTGTAATTGTAACTTAGGTTATGATTTATTTTACAGGTAAATTTGTATTTATTTTAGCTAGGTAGTTATTAAATAGTTATTAACTATTTAATAACTATTGTACCTAGTTAAAATAAATACAAAGTTGCCTGTAAAATAAATATAAATCCTAAAATAGCTACAATGTAACTATTAGTTATATTGAAGCTATATTAATAGCTAGTAGGGGGCTTAGATTAGGTGTAATTAGTTTAAAATTATTGTAATATTTTATTATTTTTGGTAATTTAGTGTTTGTTTGTATTTTGGTACTTGTATGATGGATGGAAGACCTCTTCTTGCCCCGCTTGGATGAAGACTTCTGCCGGTCTGGATGTCCTCTTCTGCCCCATCGGATGAAGACTTCGGCCCGGCTGGGTGAACACGACTCAAGGTAGGGAGATCTTCAGGGGGTAGTGTTAGGTTTATTTAAGGGGGGTTTGGGTTAGAGTAGGGGTATGTGGGTGGTGGGTTGTAATGTGGGGGGGGGGATTGTGTTTTTTTTTTACAGGCAAAAGAGCTGTTTTCTTTGGGGCATGCCCCGCAAAGGGCCCTGTTCAGGGCTGGTAAGGTAATAGAGCTGTTAACTTTTGTAATTTAGTATAGGGTAGGGCATTTTTTTTTATTTTGGGGGGCTTTGTTATTTTATTAGGGGGCTTAGATTAGGTGTAATTAGTTTAAAATTCTTGTAATATTTTTTTATTTTTTGTAATTTAGTGGGGGTTTTTTTTTTTGTAATTTAGTGGGGGGTTTTTGTACTTTAGTTTATTTAATTGTAGATAATTGTAGGTACTTGTAGTTAATTTATTTAATGATAGTGTAGTGTTAGGTTTAATTTTAACTTAGGTTAGGATTTATTTTACAGGTAATTTTGTAATTATTTTAACTAGGTAGCTATTAATTAGTCAATAACTATTTAATAGCTATTGTACCTAGTTAAAATAAATACAAAGTTGCCTGTAAAATAAATATAAATGCTAAAATAGCTACAATGTAACTATTAGTTATATTGTAGCTATATTAGGGTTTATTTTACAGGTAAGTCTTTAGTTTTAAATAGGATTCATTTATTTAACTATAGTAAACTTATTTCGTTTTATTTAAATTATATTTAAGTTAGGGGGTGTTAGTGTTAGGGTTAGACTTAGGTTTAGGGGTTAATAACCTTATTATAGTAGCGGCGACGTTGGGGGCGGGAGATTAGGGGTTAATAATTGTAGGTAGGTGGCGGCGATGTTAGGGAGGGCAGATTAGGGGTTAATAAAATGTATTATAGTGTTTGCGAGGCGGGAGTGCGGCGGTTTAGGGGTTAATACATTTATTATAGTTGCGGCGATTTGCGGTCGGCAGATTAGGGGTTAATACTTGTAGTTAGATTGCGGCGACGTTGGGGGGGGGCAGATTAGGGGTTAATAACTATAATGTAGGGGTCGGCGGTGTTAGGGACACCAGATTAGGGGTTAATAGCTATAATGTAGGCGGCGATATCGGGTCGGCAGATTAGGGGTTAATACTTGTAGTTAGATTGCGGCGACGTTGGGGGGGCAGATTAGGGGTTAATAACTATAATGTAGGGGTCGGCGGTGTTAGGGACACCAGATTAGGGGTTAATAGCTATAATGTAGGCGGCGGCGATATCGGGTCGGCAGATTAGGGGTTAATACTTGTAGTTAGATTGCGGCGACGTTGGGGGGGGGCAGATTAGGGGTTAATAACTATAATGTAGGGGTCGGCGGTGTTAGGGACAGCAGATTAGGGGTTAATAGCTATAATGTAGGCGGCGGCGATATCGGGTCGGCAGATTAGGGGTTAATACTTGTAGTTAGATTGCGGCGACGTTGGGGGGGGGCAGATTAGGGGTTAATAACTATAATGTAGGGGTCGGCGGTGTTAGGGACAGCAGATTAGGGGTTAATAGCTATAATGTAGGTGGCGGCGATATTCGGTCGGCAAATTAGGGGTTAATAAAATAATGCAGGTGTCAGCGATAGCGGGGGCAGCAGATTAGGGGTTAATAAGTGTTAGATTAGGGGTGTTTAGAGACTCGGGGTACATGTTAGGGTGTTAGGTGCAGACTTAGTGTTTCCCCATAGGAAACAATGGGGCTGCAGTGTTAGTTTTTTTTCAGCCGAAACTCCCATTGTTTCCTATGGGGAAATGCCGAATTTTACCGAGATAATTCGGATTTATTCGGAGATACAGCAGCTATTTCGGATTCATTCGGTAGATTCGGAAGTATTTTAATTCGGAAATCCGAATCGATCCGAATCTCCGAATTTACCGAATTTACCGAATTTCCGAATTAATCCGAAACGAACCGCACATGTCTAGTAAAAAATGATATAGTTACTCTATCAGATCACGCCGCAGTTAAATTAACTTTCAACATCAAAAAAGACCTGCCAAAAGAGAATAGATGGACTTTCCCCAACTATCTATCTAAAGACCCTAATTTATTGAACTACCTCATTGGTGAATGGAATGCATATCGCACCATCAATGTGCAGCACTTATCGAACCCCTTGCTGTTCTGGGAAACAGCAAAGGCAGTTCTAAGAGGTGTGATTTCAAATTATGCTGCAGGTATCAGGAAAAGACACAGGGCGCGTGAAGAGCTCTTGCTCAAACAGCTGATGAATGCACAAAACAGATATCTCAGGACTCCTAACATGGAGACCAAAAACGCATTTAAACAACTCAAAGCAAGACCAGACGATCGCTGGCACTCCTGACTAAACTGACCCGACCGCCGAATGTTATACAGGCCATTAAGAAAGCAGACAAAATCCATACACGCACTGATGAGATACAAAATATTTTTACAGAATATTACACGTCGTTATACAGCCTGCAAGAAATAGAACATACCAAGGTCCATACATTTTTAGAGACACTAAGGTTGCCAAAACTCACAGAAGATCAATCACGTATAGTAAATACCTCCATCTCGGTCCCTGAAGTCAGTAGAGCCATACAAAATCTCCCCTCAAATAAAACCCCTGGCCCGGACGGCGTACCAGCGGAGTTTTATAAAATGCTAAGAGTGGATATATCAGAAACATTAGCACTCCTATATAATTCTATACTTGAAGGACACACCATACCTAATAGTAAATTTACGGAAGCCCAGATTAGTATAATATTAAAGCCAGGAAAAGACCCATTAGTGCCTGAGTCCTATCGTCCTATTTCATTATTGAATACGGACTACAAGCTGTTAACAAAGATCTTAGCGAACTGATTGAGTTCAGTTATGCCAACTCTGATTAATGAAGATCAAACAGGGTTCATACAGGGAAGATCCTCAGTAAAAAATATCAGGAAGGTCCAGCTAGTTCTATCCTATTATTGGAAACATCGAAAAGATCATACTTTATTATCGAGTGCCAAAGCATGTATGATTGCCCTTGATGCCGAAAAGGCTTTTGATAAAGTTATCTGGGAGTATTTATTTATAGCCTTAGAAAAATGTGGTATTGGAGGCAGTTACCTACAAGCAGTTCAGAGGCTTTACCAGAACCCTATGGCAGCTGTCATTGTCAATGGAAGAGTCGCCCCTTCATTTAGACTATATAGAGGCACGAGACAGGGATGCCCGCTTTCGCCACTTTTATTCGATTTGGCAATAGAGCCCCTTGCCCAAGCAATTTGAGAGACAACTAAGGGACTAAGGATAGGTGACTCGACCTTACACCTCTCTTTATACGCGGATGACATGATTCTGTTTGTCCCGGAGCCTAGACAGAACCTACCTAAGGTTATACATAAGTTTGGTGTATTCTCTGGTTATCTTTTGAATCAAGATAAGTCAGCGCTAATATGGTTGACCTCACAAGGTCTCAGAGACCCTTTGGATAATAACTTCAAGGTGGTTCCTAACGACTTTAAATACCTAGGAATCAAATTATCCTCAAACCCCAACAAGTGGTATGAGCTTAATTATGCTCCCCTTATTAAAAAAATTAATGACTCAGTTGGATAGCTGGAGGGGACTACCCCTGTCACTCTCAGGCAGAATAAATCTTATCAAAATGATTACTTTCCCAAAGCTATTATATGTATTCCAAATGCTGCCAGTTCAGTTAAGAAAGACAGACTTGAAGTTGATTAACACTAAAATCCTAAATTTCATTTGGGTGGTTAAGAAGCATCGAATAAGCTCTCAGAAACTATCTAGTTCAGTGTCGTTTGGAGGGCTGGGTCTACCAAATCTTATGCTCTTTAACTGGGCAGCGGTCTCCAAAATAGTAATAGACTGGCTGAGTCAAAAAGAACATTTCACTTTCAAGGCCTTAGAGGAAGAGTTGATAGCGCCATACTCACTAGCGGTACTACCACATTCGACGAGACAACAGGCCCGACAACACATAGGAGACTTGCCCCCAATGACAGAACCTCTACGTGCATGGAGGGCACTCTGCAACTGGCTCAAGATCCCACAGACTTGCACTAGATACCTACCACTTTTAGGAAACCCCAACTTCATAGCAGGTCTCACTACACAGCCTTTTAAAGATTGGCAACAACGGGGGTTAATGAATATTCAACACTTCTTAGACGATATAGATAACACAATTAAAAGTTTTAGAACTATGCAGAATCAATACTCCCTACCCAGTACATATCACTTTGCCTATTTACAGACAAGACATTACATCTCCAGCTTAATCCAAAAAGTTGAGGTTATCAAAAAAACGCGGCCTATTGAACAGATGGTCTCATTATTCACGCAAGGGATATTCTCAATTTCCCCAATATATAGAGTGCTACTTGAGCCTATCAATACACAAACCCTAGAGCACATTACACAGTCCTGGGCTTCATCTCTGGGAACACCAATTGAAAAAAAGCTGATCCAGACAAGTGTAGAAACATTAAGAAATAGCACCCTGTCACAAGACTTAAGGGACTCACACATGCGATTATTGCATAAGACTTACATAGTGCCAAAAATGTTTCAGAAGTGGGCGCCACATACAGAGAATATCTGCCCCAAATGTCAGAAACCCAACCCCGATCTATCTCATCTGATTTGGCGCTGCCCGAGATTGGTAAGATACTGGCATTCCATTGCCTACTGGTTTAAAAGCAATCTCAAAATCCAACTGGGTATTAGTGATGAGACGGTGCTGCTGCTGCACCTACCTAGGGGTATGAAACATCTCAGAAAGATGGTATGCACTACCATCCTTTTAGCAAGGAGACTAGTCTTTACAGCATGGAATTCGAGAACTACCCCAACTGTTGCACAGCTTAAAAAATCCCTCCTTCATCAGCTAACAATAGAATTACATGACTCAATGGGGGACATGACACTCAGAACCCAAACTTTCATGAAAAAGTGGGAGGAATACATACTAACCATGCCTACTCAAATGCAAACTCAGCTCCTCTACCCACTGAGAAACACAGAGTATATACTCAGCGCAAGGTTAAGAGGGGAATGGAACCTAAACTTTGATTGATACCTTTAGAGGGAGGGAGTTTGAGGTACAGCGCAGTCTCACGCTACTTGTTTATATAACATGCACTAACGGTTTTGGCACTATACATGAGTGACTTGCAATCTATCGGAATTTTGTTCAACTGTTTTGTTTAATCATTGGTTTAGTTTTAATAATCAAGTTGATTGTTTTTGATTGTGTTGGTTAAAAAAAAAAAAAAAGACCTCAGAGAATGCTACTGAAGGATTACAGAGATCTTTCGGACTTTCCCAAAATTTAAAAGACTCTATTATACATACCAGTGTTAGGTTACCCCGGAGTTGGGGAGAATTGTTGATATGATATGCATATTTCATGTATGTAAAATTCTCTGAGAGAATAAATAAAAGTTTTAAATACACCTAAAAAAGACGCTTCATCCAAAGTTACAAGTAAACAGCTAAGACACTAGAGAGTCACAATATTTTAGATACATGGACAACCTACATGGACAACGCTATATGGTCAGACTGCAGACCATTCATATTACTCACCTGCACATAAAATATACACCAAACTCGATTATATTTACATTAGCCAAATATTGCTACCTAATCTGATATCTTCGAAAATCTATGCCTCAGTGTGGTCGGACCACTCTATTATTCAAATACAATTAGAAGGGATAATAAACGTAAATAGACAAAGATCTTGGACGTTTGACCCAGTACTATTAAAACAGCCAGACATACAATCTAGCATTCTTGAAAATCTTAAGGAATACTGGAGAATAAATACAAATTCTTTGAGCGGTCCGGGCATTACATGGGCAGCCCACAAACCTTATATTAGAGGCGTGTTGATAAAAGAAAAAACAAAATACATGAAAAAGATCAGAAATTCTGTAGACATTCTGCAACGAGACATAGAACCTAGAGAAAACACATAGATCTACAAGGTCCCAAGCAATCTTTGAAAATTTGACTCAAAAAAGAAAATTGCTAAATAAAATTCTAAATGATAACTCCCTTAGATCAATGCATAAATTGAAAACATTTTATTTTCTACACGCAAACAAACCAGATAGATATTTGGCCCATAGGTTGAGGGAAAGGACGAAAACTATGACCATCAAACAAATCCAAAAGCCAGATGGGACAGTAACCTTGCACCTACAAGAAATTACGGATTGCTTCGCACACTACTATGAGACTCTCTAAAATGGACACACAGCGCAACACACCACACAAACAGAATTTATTAAGTCCCAGCTACTAGAGAAAGCAGATATGCCCAAATTAGACAAAGAGGGGGCGGAGGCGATGAATGCAGAGATTACAATGGAGGAAATTAACTTAGCAATAAAAGACCTTAAAAATGGTAAAGCTCCCGGACCTAACGGTTTCTCAGGAGAGTATTACAAATTATTTAAGACAAACCTGTCCTCACATTTACATAAATTCTGTAATGATATTATGAAGGGTGCTCCGATCCCACCAGACCTGCTCAGAGCTAAGATAGTAGTAATTCCGAAGCCGGGTAAAAGCCCTAAACTACCCCAAAATTATAGACCGATTTTGTTAATCAATCAAGATGTGAAAATTTTCACGAAAATTCTAGCAAATAGGCTTAAGCTATATCTCCCCTCGCTGATTCACCCTGACAGGTCAGTTTTATTATGGATAGGGAAGCCCCGGATAATGTACGACGTACAATAGCCTTGGTAGAGTACTTGGGGGGAACAGAAACGCCTTCTCTGCTTCTATTACTAGATGCGGAGAAGGCGTTTGACAGGGTGGATTGGTCATACATGCTAGACATTCTAAAACATGTGGGATTCGGAGACAAATTCATTAAGGCTATAGAGAACCTCAATTCAGCCCCGTCAGCCATGATAAGAGCAGCAGGATACCAATCAAGACCCATTAATATATTAAATGGCACCCGTCAGGGATGCCCGTTGTCACCCCTCCTGTTTGCCCTATGTGTGGAACCTCTGGCGGCTTGCATTAGGAATACCAACGATATTAATGGCATCCAACTAGTAAATGGAGAACACAAATTAACTTTATTTGCGGATGACATTTTACTAACGCTCACAAAACCTTTGGTGTCCCTTCCCAATCTCTATCGATTAATAGGTGAATTCTCCAGTATATCGGGATTCAAAATTAACTCAGACAAATGTGAGGCTCTTCCATTGTCAATACCGAAGCATACACAAAAATTAATAGAAGCCAACTTCGATTTTAAATTGGCTAGACACTCCATTAAGTATCTAGGGATACACATTACCACCACACTGGAAACCTTATTCAAGGCAAATTACCCCCCACTTTTTAAAACTATAAGGAAAGATATAATGAAATGGAGGAAGGGCAGCTTCTAGTGGTATGGTAGACTATCAGCAGTAAAGATGAATGTGCTTCCAAGATTACTATATTTGTTTCGAGCCCTACCTATCAAAGTGCCACAAAAGGAGTTAGAGGATCTGCAGTCAGATATAATTAGATTTATAAGAGGCAATAAAGCAGCCAGAATAGCTGCACATATACTTAAACAACATAAACACTTGGGGGGCATGTGAGTGCCCAATCTGGTTGACTACTATCAAGCAGCCAGGTTGGCACAGATTACGCAAATAGCCAAAAACTGTAGGGGTCTCACCTGGCCTAGCATTGAAGCAGACATAGGAGGATTAAGCAATCTGACAGACATCATATGGAACCCCACTGCTACAACACATAGACCACGGCGAAAACTAAAGATCACATAGGACTCCAAACAGATGTGGCATTACCTAACCAAGACACTGAAACTAATTCCCACGCAATCCATGACAATCCCACTAAGAGCACTGATACACATAGATTTTCAGAGACAGGTAGCGAAATGGGAAAATAAAGGACTGTACAGGGTGGCAGATGTTTTAGATAAGGGGAAAATGTTGACATACACACAGTTAAGGGAAAAAATACACCCAATCAATCTACAGTGGTTCTTATACCTTCAGGTATCCAGCACAATCAGTAAATATAGACAAGGCTACACACCCACTACATACACCGCTTTAGAACAGCTTATAAAATCATCTAACAGGGAAAAAAAGTAATCTCTCGGATATATTTAGCACTGCAGGAAGCTAAGAACAAAACGAAACCGAGGTTACATGTACATTGAGAACAAGACCTAGGAGAAAGGTATGAGAAAGAGGAATGGCAAAATATTCTCTCTGGGATCAGTAAGGGATTAGTGGGAGCAGATCTTATAGAGAATGCACTTAAGACTTCATATAGATGGTACCTCACACCACTGAAATCGTCACACTACACCTCTCAGGGTAATAGACTGTGTTATAGAGGATGTACAGAGATTGGATCCTATATCCACATGTGGTGGGACTGCCCAAAAATAAAACCTACATGGCATAAGCTTGCAAAACTCCTTGAGGAACTACTGGGGTATACATTTAGGCTGACAGCACCGCAAGCTTTGCTACACATTCCGCAGGAATCTTTAAATACAGCCACTAATACATTGATCAATATATTATGTACAGCCACAATAATATGTATAGCTAGGTATTGGAAGGTGGGGGCACCAAGGTGGCCGGAAGTAATAGACAAAATAGAAGGTATATATGCGATATCCGAATAAGCAGCATGGATGCAGGGCACGATGGGTCACTTTCAAAACATATGGGTACATTGGATAATGAACAAACACAGAGTTGATAGGATTAATAATTTGGGTATTGCTGATGTACGACCTACCTAAGGGAATATTAGTTTAGGCCAAAACAAAAAGGGAAATGAAGAGTATAATTTAAGAAAGCTCATTGACAGCTCAACTGCTCAACGGGAAGAGTGAATGCTTTAATTTTGTTAACACTTGGTTTGTTGTTAAAATTTAGGGGGGGGGAGGGGAAAAAATTGTTTATAAGACAAAGAATGGAACAGTCAATGTTATAATATATAATGTTAATGTCATGATGGATATGATGTGATATGCAACAATAAAAATTATTTCAACTAAATAATATTATAGCAGTATACAAGTACCGTATTGTTCCGAGTATAGGCCGCTCCTGATTATAAGCCGCACCCTTAAAGTTTGATGCCATTTTAAAGAAATTACATTTTTAACCTTTACCTCTCCCTCATACAGCCCCTTTCATCCTCTCAGCCCCCTCTCCCTCATGCACCCCCTGACCCTTTCAGCCCCATCTGCCTCATACACCCCCTCCCTCCTTAAACTCTCAGCTTCATTCTTTAATCTTATACTCATTCTCCCCCCTCTAAGCCCCTCTATCTCCCTCACACACAGACACCTCCTAAATCTCTTGGCCTCCCATCCCTCTCTGATAGATAACAGTCTTCTTGCCCTCCCCCCTCACACACACACAGCCCCCTCTTAACCCTCACAGGCTGCCTCCTCTTAACCCACTCAGCATCCTTCCCTCAAAGTGTCCACTACTCACCCTATTAACTACCTCCCCTCAGCCCTCCACATCCTCTTAGCTTTCTTCTTCATCATACAACCCCCTCCTCATCACTTATCATACATCCCTTCTCACCCTCAGCCGATAACCCACTCTCATCTAAGCACTTCCCTCTCCCATACTGAGCTCCTCACATCTCGAGCAGTGGGCTTCCCCAGATTCAAGTGTAGAGGATAAAAATACAGATACATGTATTGAGCCCCACACAGTGTACTACTCACAAAAAATACCGGTAACCCTCACACGTAAATACCTTAAATAAAAGCAATAAAACTTGTCAGGAAAGTTGCAATGGCTCCCATGTCAGCATGCAGAGCGACGGATGCCTCACAGGGACAAAATGACGCAAAACGATCAGACGCCCTCTGCACTAACTCCCAAGTCAGCGTGGGGAGCTACGGATGCCTCACATGGATGTACGGTAATACCGGTAACTTGTGGCCTTCTCCAGTGTGCTGGCTTGGTGTGTCTAAGATATGGGCTCTTGGGGCCTGGGAGAAAAAAATAGAAGCAAGCATGGAGGAAGCGGAAGGGGTATTTGAGTTGCTTCTGTACCTACATCTGCTATTCAGCACTCAGAGGAGCCGGGTTAGTGGTAAATCAGCGGTCTGCAAACTACAAATTCTGAGTTAGGAGCGTCATGCTCATAGTCCCTGCAGGGACTTTGGTGTTCAGCGGCGGCCGGCATAGTCTCAAGGAAGCCTGGTGTGTGCCCTGTAACAAGAACAGCGCTTCAAGGTACATGTTTACCGGTATTTTGATTGTGTTTTAAGCAACATCCCGATTGTAGGCCGCACCCCTACTTTAAAGACTTGTATTAGGGGAAAAAAGTGCGGCCTATACTCGGGACAATACGGTATATAAGATACCTTTTGCATTCAACATTCTGTATGTTAAAGGGACAGTCAACACCAGAATTTTTGTTGTTTTAAAAGATAGATAATCCCTTAATTATCCATTCCCCAGTTTTGCATAAACAACAAAGTTATAATAATACACTTTTTACCCCTGTGATTACCTTGTATCTAAGCCTCTACAGACTGCCCCCTTATTTCAGTTCTTTTGTCAGACTTGCATTTTAGCCAATCAGTGCTCACTCCTCAGTAAATTAATGTGCATGAGCTCAATGTTATCTATATGAAACACATGAACTAACGACATCTAGTGGTGAAAAACTGTCAAATGCAGAGGCGGCCTTCAAGGTCTAAGAAATTAGCATATGAACCTCCTAGGTTTAGATTTCAACTAAGAATACCAAGAGAACAAAGCAAAATTGGTGATAAAAGTAACTTGGAAAGTTGTTTAAAATTACATACTCTATCTGAATCATGAAAGTTTTTTTGGGACTTGACTGTCCCTTTAACCCCTTAACGACACACGTCGTACAGGGTACGTCAAACACAAACTGGTCTTTAAAGACCAACGACGTACCCTGTACGTCGTTAGGGGTTTAAAGCAGCTGGAAGCGATCCTGATCGTTTCCAGCCGCTTTCAAGGTATTGCCGTGATGTCTCGATATTGAGGCATCACTGCAATACCTTTTTTCAAACACTGATGCAGAGAGAGCCACTCTGTGTCCCTCTTTTCATCAGTCAGCGATGGTGCCGATCGTTGGTGGGTGGGAGCAGCTGCAGAGAAGCGCTGGATCACTTCCGGCCAGCGCAGTGTCAGTTCAGTCCCCGGTGCATGTGGGAACACGCACGGCCGCTGGGGATGTGTGCGCAGGTGTGTGTGCGCGCGCCCCCATGATCTGCACTAATATGTGCACTGATTGATGTCTTGGTGGGAGCGGGTGAGGGAGGGGGGAAAATTATGTTTTAAAAAAGGGATCTGGGAGAGGGGGGTATTGATGGGGGGCAGCTACACTACAGCAAAATAAATATCTTTATAAAAAAGGGCACTTTATTTTGAAAAGTGGGTACTGGCAGACAGCTGCCAGTAACCAAAATGGCCCCGAATAGTGAGAGGGGGAGGGTTAGAGAGCAGTTTAGGGGGGCTCAGGGAGGTTGGGTGGTAAAGGGGGGATCCTACACTGCAGAAAATAAACAATAAAAAAAATAAATAAAAAAAAACAAACACAAACTTTTTTTTTATATACTGGCAGACTTTCTGCAAGTACTTAAGATGGCGGGGACATTTGTGGGGTGAGGGAGGGAAGAGAGCTGTTTGGGAGGGATCAGGGGGTGGGATGTGTCAGGTTAGCAGCCTTCTAATTACCAAAAAGTAATGCCAAAGCCATACATGTCTGCTATTTCTGATCAAAGGGGATCCCAGAGAAGCATTTACAACCATTTGTGCCATAATTGCACAAGCTGATTGTAAATCATTTCAGTGAGAAACCTAAAGTTTGTGGGGGGGGGGGAATGATTTTTTTTATTTGATCGCATTTGGCGGTGAAATGGTGGCATGAAATATACCAAATATACCAAAATGGGCCTAAATCAATACTTTGGGTTGTCTACAAAAAAATATATATATACATGTCGAGGGATATTCAAGGATTCCTGACAGATATCAGTGTTATAATGTAACTATCACTAATTTTGAAAAAAAAAAATGGTTTGTAAATAGCAAAGTGCTACTTTTATTTATTGCCCTATAACTTGCAAAAAAGCAAAGAACATGTAAACATTGGGTATTTCTTTTTTTTTTTTACTTTTATTTATAACCAGCAGTAAATACAGAAAAACAAAACCACAACTCTTGCGCCACGCAGGGCCAACCATGATCATGATAATTAATATATACATGAAAAACAAAAAACTGTAAAGATTTTATCCAAAATAATCACAATCCATTTAGGGTATACCGATGTGGAGTATCTAAACTCCAATATAAGCCTGCTGGAATTTATCACCTTTTTTCTCCTTTCCTTTTACCCCTTTCTTCTTCCCCTCCCCCTCAAAACAACAAAAAAAAAAAAAAACTCGGGCCAACACATAACAACACAAGACAACACCAACCAGCCAAACAAGACAAACAAGACCAAAACAAAACAAAACGAAACAGAGGAGGAAAGAAAAAAAAAAACCACACCCCCCAAACTCTCCTCCAGGCCGCTCAATCCAGGTATACGGGAAGACATTTAATAGAGTCAATTCCGCAAAGCTCACCGAAGCTAGGAACGGTGAGAGAATTACCCTCTGGAGCACAGCTGGGTAAGACAGGATGACCGGGGACCATTTCCATAGAAACTTCTTGATTCTATTCTCTGAAACATCATACAGATGATGTGACTCAAAGAGAATTTGATTTTGCAGAATTTTAAAAACCATAGAGAGTCCGGGAACATGCCTGGCTTTCCAGTTTTTAAGTTTACAAAATCTTACTGCAAGAATAATTGTATTAAGACTATTTATAGTATTACTATTAAAAACATCTTTTAACTGTAATAAAAAAATAATATCCTCTGCAGAAAGGGCAATTGTGACTTTATATAATTTGTTGAACCAGTAAATGATTTTCAGCCACAGTTGTCTAACTTTAGGGCATAGCCAGAACATATGAAGTATATCTGCTCTAGAGTGTGCACAACGCGGACATGTACTGACCGAAGATGGATAGATCTTCATTAGTTTCCATGGAGAAAGATAAAACTTATTAATCAATTTTATATGCGATTCATTCCAGGCCACTGGCACTTTACATTTATGAATTATTTCAAAGCTATGCTTAATTGCATCATAATTTACTGAGGAAATTAAAGATTCCCAGGATTTACAAATATTATCCTTCACTACCAGGCTCTGCTTATTCAGCATGATATCATACATCAAAGAAATCGAGGAATCACCTGTGGTAAACTTTTGTATGCATAACTTAATATCTGACCAGGCCACCAAAGATGGGGCATACCACCTCTGCTCTAAGATGAAGTGGCAGATCTGGAAGTAGGCAAATAGATTTGTTCTGGGTAGTCCAAATTTTCTAAACACGTCCTCTGCGTTTAATATTTGATAATTATCATTAAGTAATTGTTTTACATAACAAAGCCCTTTATCCGCCTAAACCTTAAATACTTTTTGATACAGACCCGGAAGAAAGCTTGGATTACTTAAAATAGGTAGAAATTCTGACACAGAGTGATCTAAATCTAAAATTCTACAGAATTTCTGCCAAGCCAGTACTATATTCTTAAAAGAGATGAGGCAACTCACATTTTGCGGTAATTTCTGCACTTTTAAATGTAAAAGGGCTTTTAAAGAAAACGGAGCAATTAGAAAAGATTCTAGTTCTACGGATGATACTAAACTAGATCCCGCGAGCCAATCTATCGCTATTTTGGCCATGGCGGCCAAATTGTACAATTTAAGATTAGGAAGGGCAAGACCCGCTACCCCTGTATTTTGCATTAACCTCTTGAGTGCTATTCGTGGGTTTTTATTTTTCAGATAAATTTAGAAAAAAGGGCATTGATTAATTTCAGATCCTTATATGGTATGAACAGTGGAAGATTCTGCAGCGGGTATAACAGCCGCGGAAAAATAATAGACTTAATAAGATTAACTCTTGCTGTCAAAGGTAATGGAAAGGCCATCCATAGACGTAGATCTGTAACAATCTTTTCAAGTAATGGCTCAAAATTATCTTTATACCAGAAAGATGGATTTTTATGCAGGACCAGACCAAGATATTTAATGGCCTCAACTCGTTTAAATGGATCCTCACCAGATATTACTTTTGGATTATTAAAACACATTAGTTTACTTTTTTCCAAGTTTATCTTATTCCCGGAAAAAGAACTGAACATTGTCAAGATTTGCAAAACGGCCGGTAAAGCTTTATGCGTATTAACCAAGAATAGTAGCACGTCATCGGCGTATAATAGAGTTTTGAGGTACTGAGTACCGAGAGGGACTCCTAATAAAACCTCTCTAAATCGTATTGCGAGAGGTTCTAGTGCAATATTAAAGAGTACGGGGGACAAGGGACATCCTTGTCTGGTACCTCGCTGTAATACAATTTTAGAAGAAACCGATCCATTAATAAATATGTAAGAAATTGGATTATAATATAATCTATGAATAAACTGTACAAATTCACCAATAAATCCAAACTGCTCTAACGCCTTAAATAAATATTCCCAAATAATAGAATCAAATGCTTTAACGGCATCCAGGGAGAGAATAGCTACATCTTGCCATAAAGGCTCCCTCTTACCCTTATCAACATTCCAGGCATAATCTAAAAAATTGATTAACTTGCGAATATTTTTTGTTGGATTTCTTGCCGTCATCAATCCAGTTTGGTCTGGATGTATAATTAATCTAATTTACTAATCCTCACTAGTTACACACTACATGCATACTATATATGAACACACTCACCTGAGGCATTGAAATGTGTTTTATGTCCTTTTAATTAGATCCCCCCCATTGTACTGTATAATATTTTAAAACTTTAATCTGTGACCTCTGATTGGAAAAATAATTTCCAACATGGCCCTTTCAGGTAAGATTTACTCTTATATCACAAGAACTAGAAAAAACACTGGCACTAGGGCATAAGCACTAACAAAATCACAGTCAATAGTCATACCCATACATGGGTACCCTACTTACTCACAAAAAAGCCATATACTGGAACACAGCCACTCATGAATAAACGAACACACGCACAAGCACCCAGAAACACATGCATACAAATACACCCAGGCACTGATGCCCTCACTGGCATCCTTGCCCTTATACAGACAGCCAGACAGATGTAGGCACCACATTTATACAGACACCTATACAGGTACTTAAATAACAGAAAAGTACATAAATATGCATGCACACATGCTCACAAACACACCCAGGCACTGATGCCCTCACTGGCACCCTTACCCTTATACAGACAGATTCATCTGTCTATCTCTATCATTAATTTATCTATCAATCTGCCACACAGTCAAAAGCTGAATGCACACCACATGCCCTTTGCCCAAGCTCTGGTTAGCCTATCACTGTCACTCTTGCTCAGGCTATGGGATTTAGCTGTCCTTAATCACAGCTACCATAGTACCAATCCAAGCTGCTTGACGCTTCTCCCTGACCCTTTTGTAATCCAAATTATGATTCCACACTACTAATCCAGCATCCAGGCGCTAGTTTGTAACGTGCATAAGGTCAGATGAAATCATTGCCACACCGCCTACGCTCAAGAACTGGTAACTGAGTACTGTGCTCTCTGTCTCAGTCTATGGAAAACCACCTCTGCGTATAAGTGCACTGTGAGTGACATGGGCATTAAAACAGCATCAGCCTCCACCCTTCTTGCACTGCCACTTACCCCATGCGCAGTCACCTACCGTACTTGGATAGTAATAACAGTCTTAGGGACATCGTTGAGACTGCTTCACCGCTGCCTCTCTCACATTAAGCAGAGACCGTAGTACTGGAGTCAGACCATGTGCAGTCACATGATGCGCCAAAAAGTCTAACTGGAGGTGACGTGACTGAAGTCTCACCCGTGCACTGCAAGTATTGGGTGCAATTTTCTCACATGATGACCAACATCACATGGTAATAGGAGGACCAATAGCAAATTTAAAAAAAAATAACAGTGCTTTGGCCCTGCGGTAATGCGGGACAGACAGCACTCTCCCCGAGACCCCTAAAATCGGAACT
The DNA here is from genome assembly GCF_027579735.1 of Bombina bombina. Classification (NCBI taxonomy): domain Eukaryota; kingdom Metazoa; phylum Chordata; class Amphibia; order Anura; family Bombinatoridae; genus Bombina; species Bombina bombina. The sequence goes on from NC_069502.1 coordinate 335,132,067, forward strand.
GTCCCGCGAAAATCGGGACAGTTGGGGGGTATGATAATCCAATCACGGCTTCCCCCCCCCCCCCTGGGGAATCAGTGTCTGATTCAACGCTGTAATTGGAGGAAGCCGGATTCCTCATTTTAGACCCAGGAAGCAGGGCCGCCATCAGGGGGTGACAGGGGTGACTCCTGTCAGGGGAAGACTAAGGTGACCATACAACATATCTGAAGCTCAGACATAATCCTGTGGATAACTTTCAAAAAGAACTAAGAACACTACTGGAACGAGCCAAGACATCAGGCATATTGGATGACAAGGAATACAGATACTTGGACATCAATCATCCTATAACACCAATCCTATATCATCTGCCAAAGATACATAAAACCCTCAAAGACCCTCCGGGCCGCCCTATAATCTCCGGGATTGGATCTCTTACAAGTAACTTGTCAGAATACGTTGATCAACATCTACAGAAGTACGTAAAATCTCTTCCATCGTATTTAAGAGATTCCACACAAGTTCTGAACATCCTTGAGAACATCCCATGGGAGGAAGGTTACATCATGGCGACCTGTGATGTAGCGGCCTTGTATACAAGTATACCACACAAGGAGGGTCGTGAAGCAATAAAATGGTTTTTGGACAAAGATCCACTAATGCCACAAGATCAGGCTGAGTTCATATTGGATAGCATCCAATATATATTAACACATAATTACTTTTGCAATGAGGGGATATACTACCATCAGATCTGCGGTACAGCCATGGGGACCAGGTTCGCGCCCAGCTATGCCAACTTATACATGGGAAGATGGGAGAGCATCTTCTGGGACTCATGCCCAGCTGGCGCGGACCTGGTCTTGTACCGCAGATATATCGATGATATTCTAATAATCTGGAAAGGTTCGATACAGGACCTTATATATACAATAGAGATCATGAACCAGAACCTTCTAAATCTGAAGTTCACTTATACATGGAGTCCAAAAGAAATTGTCTTTCTGGACCTAAAAATAGAAGTTAAAAAAGGCAAATGGGAAACATCTACACACTTTAAATCAGTTGACAGCAATAGTTACATACATTATGAGAGCTGCCACCATGTAAAATGGAAAAATAACATCCCAAAGAGCCAATTTCTAAGGGTCCGGAAAAATTGTTCTAATATCACCACACGGAAAAGCAAGCGAAACGATTAAAACAAAAATTCATGGAAAGGGGCTATAAGGAGGAACATCTGGATCTTAAGATAGAGGAAGCACGACAAGTGGAGAGAAATGAGCTAACTAAATATAAAGACCATAAAAAATTGGAAACAGAAGAACTGCTAAATATACCTATGATCACGGAATATAGCAGTAACCGGTACATCATCGAAAAGATTTTCAAAAAACATTGGCACCTGTTGAAAAATGACGATGTTATTGGAGACAAACTCCCAAATCAACCAAAATTCGTCTATAAAAAAACAGGAAATCTCAAAAACAAATTAGCGCCAAGTTTACTACGGAAGAACAACTTAAGAACATATGATGTACAGGGGAAATCAATCAAAGGTTTTTACCCGTGCCCTACCTGCAAAGCATGCAAAAGAGGCACTAAGACCAAAAAATTCAAATCAAACCCGACGGGAGAAGAATTCACTATTAAAGATCTAATAAGATGCCAGGACAAAGGGATTATATATCTTATTGAATGTTCATGTGGCCTCCAGTACATTGGCCAGACATCAAGGAGCCTCCGAGACAGGCTAAGAGAACATATATTGCTGATTGAAAAACAGAATAAAGACACAATTCTTTATAATCATTTTACAACCAAACATAACGGCAATATAAAAGACATGAAATATACTGGCATACAGAAAGTTATAAAAAATTGGAGAGGTGGTGACTTTGAAAAAAGTCTTCTCAAAGCTGAATCCAAATGGATTTTTCTGTTAGACAGCTTACATCCAAAAGGTCTAAATAACAGAGAGGATCTTAACCATCTATTTTAATACATGATTATATCTAATTATATTACGATACCATCGTATCTGACGCTCTCCAGATTCCTTACCAAATGCATCTATCCATAACTCCCAAATTTTGACGAGAAGTACATACCTTAGACATAGATTGACTAAGCTCTCCCCCAAAAATAGTCTCTGCTTCCAATACCACTATACCCCTGACCTAAAGGTAAATCAAGGACTCCACTATAGAATATGCATCAGACTATCCCCTCAAATGAAGGACTCCACTATAGAATATGCATCAGACTATCCCCTCATTCTGAATTCAATATAATCTCTGTCAGATCCCCCCTACATTCCAAGGGCTAAAATATGTATAGTCCAGGTATCTGATCGTATACGTTATTTCCATCTCAGAAGTTCATCATTCTCTGCTCATAAGAAATCCACAGGAGTTTCTCTTACATCTATATTGGTCACTACCAAGCCTCTTAACTATTGGGTAGTGTATAGATTCTCCATACACCCATTCAACCAATGCTCGCCAAATGATGTCAAACTACAGACCTCAGTGATCTAGAGGTCTTATATAAGATTCCATTCTGTTGGTACAGATAAGGGGTATTAACACACCCTCCTCAGTGATGAGTATGTATAAAACTCTGACTCAAGACATACAGATATACCCTCATAAAGTCTCTCTCACATTTGGATTTTAGACTCCTCTTCTCTTCTTTTCTACAAAAGCCACAGCCCTTTTGTCTAACACAGTATAAGATAAATTTCACATACTGCTATAGCATTTCTTCTCCTAAACCTGATTAAATTAATTTGATTAGGTTTATAGGATTAGTTATCTCCCTGTTTAAATATTCTACCACTGTGCCACTATTGGATTATATTGTCCAACTTTGATGTTGGTAATATTCCCCACTATGTTGCTGTACCCAAAAAAACTTTAAAAATATCTAAAGCAGCACTAGCTTACAGAGGACAAATAGGCCTCCTATAATCTTATTTAAATATAAGGCATATCGTTCAGTACTATATACACATATATTGGAGAAGATATCACTATGTACATAATATTGGAGAAGACATACAAATTACACCTTGGTATAGAATACATGATTTGTGCGATAAACCTATAAATACATACACAAACAATGGAGAAGAGATACAAATTATCTCCAATTACTCCAGAGCCGTTTCCTATTTTGAAACGGCTAATCATTTATAACTGCTCTTATTTTAGTTAAAGGGCCTCTGTACTGCCAAAATGGGTATTTGTATTTTTATCTCCTCTGCTATCGAAACAATTTGTCCCCTGTTGCTAAAAAGTTAGTTGACATCCCAACATCCAATCAGGAGGTTTATTACACACACACCTCTTCCCTAAACCAATGGGCTTCTTTATTGCCAAAATGGGTATTTATATTTTTATCTCCTCTGCTATCGAAACAATCTGTCCCCTGTTGCAAAAAAGTTATTTGACATCCCAACATCCAATCAGGAGGTTTATTACACACACACCTCTTTCCTAAACCAATAGGATCACAGAAACTGGATCATGACGTCACGACCAATCAAATCACTACAAAATCGTCACCACAAAAATATAGGTGATTGAACTCTAAATATACAAAAGTACATCTCTGAAGTATATCTTCTAACTAGAGTCCATAACCTGAGGCCACCAAAATGTAGGATCAGCTAAAAAATGTTTACTCCGGTAAACCGGAAGTGACATCTTGATCATGGGGGCTTAAGATACACTGAACTAAATGGTTGATTATAGACATACTAAACATCAAACACATATATACAAATCTGAAATATAAGACCACTCGGTTTCTAAGTGATATTTTATACACTTTATACATGCGAAATACTCTTTTTAACTTATGGTGAAACCGGAAGTGCACCCCAGAGCCACATCCGGTCACTTAAGTGACACTGTTATTTAAAGGCTCTCAGCTTACCACTTCAGCAGTCTTGATAAAGGCCTTATTTTGGGGCCGAAACGCGTAGACCTGTTGGTAAGCACTATTCTAAGTTTTTAACCACTTTGAGGACTTGTTACGCTATGTTAATCTTTTTTCTACAGGGACATTTCTAGGACATTGAACAAAGAGCTGACCGTTGTTAGGATTCACCTGGGAACTCTCCCCCTCAGGATTCAAGGTTCCTTCATATGATTCCATTTCTAATTTACTGTTATTTGGATTACAACACCACTTTGTTCTTTTTTTTATCTTTATTAACATTTGTTGAACATCATTTTTTGGTTTTTGTTTTTCACTGGATTTTTTGATCATTTTTTCACATATATTTTTCTTTTTTGCCTTGTGTCACATCACCCTTTTCTCCACATTTGTCACCCAGTGGTATCAACTCCCCTGTGACTCATTTTTGCACTGCAGTGTTATTAGGACTACTCATTTTTTGTGAATTTTTTGGGTATTTTTGATTATTAGTTGTGAATTGATTATTTTACACACAGTGTTCACAATTTTAATCTCACATTTGGCCGCTCACTTATGCTGTTAAAACATTTACACATTTATGCCCAGATTATGTTGCACATTTATGTTGTATAAACACTTGTTCTTATTTGTGTATCCACACTCACACGTGGATTTCACAATATCATCATTATAGTTTTCTCACACCCTTGGATCCAATTGTCATTTGCACATTGTGAGTTTTTCAGAGAGACTCTACCTTACCATTGTTTTTATTCATTAATTTTATTCATTTATTGTTATCAATACTATTTTATTTGTAATAAACTCCCTTTTTTAGCCTAAGCAGGTACACTTCTATTGTTACCAATACAATAAACCCCTTTTTTAGCCTTAGCAGGTACACATCTCATCTTTTAGTGTTTATATTTATCCCTTAGCCTGTATTGGCGCTGTACATATTCCTTTATCACTGACTCCTGTCAGGGGCCCAATGAGCCAGGGGGGGCCCATGAGGCAAGAACTAAAAAAAAAAAATTTTTTTTTTTAATTTGGCAGCCACCAGTGGGTACTACAGCAGAGTGCTAATTGAGCATGGGAAATGTTATTACAAGGAGTAAAGTATTAACATTTGAGAGGATTTCTTAGTGTGCACTAAACCACTATGCGCAGTGTGAGACAGACTTGGCACTTTGTACAGTGTGTGCCTGAGTCAGAGGGCAGATCACTTTCATTTGCAGAGGAGGTAGGACTTACTTAGCAAATGTTTTTTATTTCTTTGTGCAATTTTGGATTGTAACTTCAGTGTGGTAGTAGTTGTTTGGTGGGGCTAGGGGTCCATAAAAACACATTTTTTTTAGCAGCAGTGTATTTATGATTATTTGACAATGCTGTAGAAATTCTATATTTAAAACCATGCAGAAATGTTTCCTCCTCAATACACAAATGGTAGATGCCCTTTTGGCAGATATGCATTTTATATATATGAGTGTGTGTGTATGTTTGTCTTTGTGTATTTTCTCTGGATGCCTCTGTGAGGGTAGGTGTGTATGTCTGTGTTTTCTGTGGATGTCTCTGTGAAGGTCTGTGTTTTATGTGGGTGTCTCTGTTTGGTGTGTGGATGTCTTTGTGTGTTTTCTGTGGATGTTTCAGTGAGAGTGTGTGTATGTATGTCTTTTTGTGTTTTTTATGTGGTTGTCTCTCTGTGTGTGTATGTCTTTGTTTGTTTTCTGTGGGTGTCTCTGTGTGTGTGTATGTCTTTGTGTTTTTTCTGAGGCTGTCTCTGTTGGTGTTTCCTTGGGTGTATGTGCAAGTTTGAGTTTGTGTGTGTGTGTGTCCATTGTCTGTAGGACATTTTGACCTTACTACTAATTATTCACATCTTTCTACAGACTTTGAGACTAACAAGACCTTTCTGGAAGTAACCAATCCACCATTTAACCTTTATATTATTATTTAGGCGGTTCAGGGCCCTTCCTTTCAGCCACTGCATGCTGTTGTCATAATTTAGTTGTCATCTTCCTTTACAAAAAGATAATCAGAACTCCATATTTTGTTTTCTAAATCTCCTTTTTTTTTTTACAAAACTATAGTTTACCTCATTACTTGTCAGGTCAATGTAAACAAGTGCTGAGTGTTTGGGTGTCTGTGTCTGTGTGTGTTTCTTTGCATGTCTGCTAGAGTGTCTATATGTGAATCCTTATGTGTGAGTGTGAGTGTGTGTTAGTGTATGAGTGTGTCTGTGTGTGTGTATGTTACTACCTTTACAACATTTCCAAGTTTAAATAGACAATTAAGAATAAAGTGCATATACGTTTTAGTCACTTAGTCAAAAATTGCACATGTCAAAGGAGGGGGGGGGGCCTGATCAATGGTTGAGTCAGGGGCCCCAAAATTTCTAGTGGCGGCCCTGCCAGGAAGAGGCTGTGCGACGGGTGGAGGAAGCTGGAGCGGCTGTGAAGATTAAAAGGTAAGCATTTTCACAACACGAGTGAAATGTAAATTTTGATGAATTAAAGGGACAGTATACACTCATTTTCATATAACTGCATGTAATAGACACTACTATAAAGAATAATATGCACAGATACTGATATAAAAATCCAGTATAAAATGGTTTAAAAACTTACTTAGAAGCTGTCACTTTGGCTCTGTTGAAAAGGTAGCTGGAAAGCCCACTGCAAGTGGTAAATAAGACACTCCCCCCCTCCCCCTTCTTTTGCATATGAAAAGACCCTTTACACAAACAGGAGCAAGCTGGAGTAGGTAGTCGAGCGTATTCACATAAAACTTTGGGGCTTGGTTAGGAGTCTGAAAATCAGAGCAATGTTATTTAAAAATAAGCAAAACTATACATTAATTAAAAAAAAAAAACTTTATGGGCTATATAAATAGATTATCTACAAAACATTTATGCAAAGAAAAAATGAGTGTATAATGTCCCTTTAAAGTGCCCCTGTTTTTAATCGAATTTTTAAAAACCGGGCACTTTAGCATCAAAATTTACATTCACTTTAACCTCTTAAGGACATATGACGGAATTTTTCCGTCATAAAACAATTGAGCAAACTAAAAGCTGCATCCTTAAAGGGTTAAGGGTAAGATCAACATTCAGAAAGGAAAAGCAAAGGAAAGTAACCCCTGATAATTAGTCCCAACTGCCAGTTAAGCAATTGCTAGAGAGAGTTGACAGCGCAGCAGTTCCTCCTATACAAATCTATGTAACATGCACATGATTTATGTGTGTGGGCAAGCACAATTTTCCCGAAATCAAGCCCAGCAATTGAATAGAAGTTAATGAATGTAGATAGATGCACACTGGGTAAATAGACCCACCTATTCTTAGTCAGATATTTATGCATGTCAGATTCTGTAGTAATGCTGAAGCATTCTCTACTGAGGATTGAAATGGAAGAGACGCTGTACAAAAACACACAAAAAAACATATGCATTATTGTTGAGCAACATTTATATTCATAAAAAGTTTTATCAAAGACACTAGAAAAATAAATACTGGTTTGTATTTATTAAAACATATCCCTTTATCTCAGTTAAGATACGAGATTATTGATTACAATGATTACATTATTTTGAGTAAGCACAATCAGCTAACAGGAAACCATTGTATTTTCTGTGAGGTTATTACAAAATAATATTTTGATATAAGAACAAATGAATAGTGCAGATTCTGTAGTAATGCTGACGTATTTTCTACTGAGGATTGTAATGGTGAAAATAAAGACAAGGGCTTTCTGTAAAACTAGGGAGAATTCTGAGTAAATGCAGAATTGTGGTAAAAGAGGATGGTTGTGATTTACATGACAGGAAATCTCATGTGTTTACACTAATTTATCATTTATGGTCTATTCTTGCACTTGACCAGTTTCCTATAAACTGATGTCTTGCAGAGGTCATATATTTCACTTGAAATGCATAAATGGTCTTTTATAAAAATAAAAATAAATGACTCACTGGTAATACTGCTGTAGCCAGCTGAGTGACTTGATAGTTTTATCAGCTTAGTTTTCCAGCTAAAACCACTTTGTAATTACATGGGAGCACTTTGTTCTATACAGCAGCACAATTACAACAACCAAACTATTGTACTCTCTTGTTACAACCAGTTGAGTCTAGCATGGCACATATGCCACATTCTGTTTGAAGACAGGATGCACTATTGATAAAGAAAGCCTGAACCTGTCTCCTTGCAAAATATAGAATTGAGAGATTAACTGGAAAATATATTATTTACTAGGTATCATGTTTAATTAAATATATCCACAGATGTATGACCATACACACAACCACAGTCACAAAATACTATTTATTTATAGTTTGCTAGATACCAAAATATTTACCATAATGTGAATAAGATAGAATTTAAAAAGCATACTCATTATTGTAGAGCAACATATACATATTCATAAATAGTATTATAAGAAAAATAAAGACAGGGCCGTATTTATGAAAACATTTCCCTTTATTATTATCAGGTATTTGTAGAGCGCCAACAGATTCCGCAGCGCTGTAAACATAGTCGGTGTACAGGATAGCTTTTGTAGGGGTCAAGTGGGTAGAGGACCCTGCCGAGAGTATCACTGTTGTAGTCGGCTCTTATGAAGCGATCTGTAAACAGCTGGGCCCATAGGCTTACAATCTAAGGGGTTCAAGGGGAAAGCAATGGCGTTAGGAAAGGTTAGTGTTGGTTGTATGCATCCCTGAATAGTAAAGTTTTTAGGGAGTGATTGAAGCTGTTAAAACTAGGGGAGGGTCTTATGGAGCGAGACAGGGAGTTCCACAAGATGGGGGCCAGTCTGGAGAAGTCCTGTAAACGTGAATGTGAGGAAGTAACAAGAGAGGAGGAGAGGAGGAGACCCTGAGCTGATCGAAGGGGACGGGAGGGAGAGTATCTAGAGACAAGTTCTGAGATGTAGGGGGGAGCAGTGCAGTTGAGAGCTTTATATGTCAGGGTGAGGATTTTATGTTTAATCCTAAAGGCAAGAGGAAGCCAGTGAAGGGAATGGCAGAGAGGTGCAGCAGATGAAGAGCGACGAGTAAGGAAGATGAGTCTGGCAGAGGCATTCATAATGGATTGTAAAGGAGCTGTGCGGCAGCTAGGTAGACCAGAGAGGACAGAATTGCAGTAGACGAGGCGGGAAAGGATGAGAGAGTGGATTAAAATCTTGGTTGTATCTTGTGTAAGGAAATGTCTAATTTTAGCAATGTTTTTAAGGTGGAAGCGGCAGGCTTTAGCCAAGGACTGGATGTCAGGTGTGAAGGAAATATCTGAGTCAAGTGTGACCCCAAGACATCGGGCAAGCGGGGTAGGGGTAATGGTGGAATTATCAACAGTTATAGAAATTTTGGGGGTGGAGACATTGGAAGAAGGGGGAAAAATAAGGAGTTCAGTTTTGGAGAGATTTAGCTTAAGGTAGTGAGAGGACATCCAAGATGAGATGTGAGAAAGACAGTTAGTGACACGGGTTAGTAAGGAAGGAGGTAGGTCTGGTGCAGAGAGATAGATTTGGGTGTCATTGGCATACAAATGGTATTGAAACCCATGGGACTTTATTAAGGAACCTAGTGACAATGTTTAGATTGAGAAGAGAAGGGGACCAAGGACAGAGCCTTGAGGTACCCCAACAGAAAGTGGTAACGGGGCAGAGGATGCTCCGGAGAAGGCTACACTAAATGTACGGTTAGTCAGATAGGAAGAGAACCACGAGAGAGCTGTGTCACAGATGCCAAAGGATTGGAGGGTTTGGAGCAGAAGAGGGTGGTCAACAGTGTCAAAGGCTGCAGACAGGTCAAGGAGGATAAGCAGAGAGAAGTGGCCTTTGGATTTTGCTGCAAGTAGGTCATTGGTAACCTTGACAATTGCTGTCTCTGTGGAGTGATGGGAACGAAATCCAGATTGCAGTGGGTCAAGAAGAGAGTTTAGTGTAAGGAAATGGGATAGACGTGCGTAAACTAGCTTTTCGAGGAGCTTTGAGGCAAGAGGGAGTAGGGAAATAGGGCGGTAATTTGAAGGGGAGGTTGGATCAAGGGAAGGTTTTTTGAGGATAGGTGTAACCAGTGCATGTTTTAGAGATGAGGAAAATATACCAGTGCTGAGGGAGAGGTTGAAAATGTGTGTGAGTATGGGGGTGAGGGTAGAAGAGAGGGAGGGGAGTAGCTGTGAGGGGATGGGGTCGAGGGGACAGGTAGTGAGGTGGGAGGACAGTATAAGGGCAGAAACTTCATCCTCATTAACAGGGGCAAAAGAGCTGCATTTTTGGATATTTGGGTTTTGGGTGATCGTGAGCTTTTGAGGGGGTGGGAGATTGGAAGTATGTTGAGAGCTGATTTCACTTCTGATGGAGTCAATTTTGTTGTTGAAGTGGCTTGCAAAATATTGAGCTGAGAGAGAGGTTGTGTTAGGAGCTGGGGGTGGCTTTAGATAAGAGATTATTGATTACATTCTTTTAAGTGAATAAGGTTATGAAAAAATAGTAACATTTTCATATAAGAACAAATGAATGGTGCAACACATAATATGATAGTTATTTATTCACATAAACCAGGTAGTAATGGTCCATTCATTCTGTAGCAACAGTTTAGGGCTGATTGGATATTTTATATTAAAGGATTATAAAACACACTACATATGCACCCCTGTCCGCCACAGCTCACGCTATTTTGTGTTTGTGTGCAATCCCGCCCCCTGCCCGCGCACAGCCAACCACACTGGGCCGCCGGCAGAAGCTGTCAATCTCCCCGGTCAGACAAGACCGTGGAGATTAAAAATCTCCACCTACAAGGTGGAGAAGTGGCTAGGAATCAGCGGTCTAATAATCACTGCTGGATAAATTGTGACTGCAGGTTCTCTTGTGAGAAACTGCAGTCGCAGAGAGGTGAAGGGCTTGATAAATCGAGTCCTTAGAGCCGATGATCTAAAGCTCTCTCGTCAGTACCATGAGGTCACTCAAAGAATTTTAGAAAAGTCAATTTGAGGTTTATCTCTCTATGCAGGGTTCTTTATGTGAAGGAGACACATACATTGCAATATAATGCAAACAAAGCCCCAAAGATTTTGTGAGAATCCTATTCGTGCTGGCGAGTTTTTGGTCATTAGGCTCTAAGAAACTTAAAACAATATACTACTGTAAAAATAAATGCCAGTCTTTTATATTCTATGCTGTCATGCTGTTCCTGCACAGGACAGCCAGTTATTGGCGGATACGTATGTATGCTACTCCTGATTGGCTTACTGGTTGTGTCATTCTCAGGAGTGACAACAGTTTATGCAAGGTTTCAAAAATGTCTTTTTTTTTTTTTTGCTTGTTTACCTCCGTAACCACATCACCAATTTTACAAAGTTAAGAGTATAATGAGCTGTTTCAATTCCCCTAGTCCCCAAAAATCTCACTGCATGCTTCACTATAGCAGTGCTTTGCAAGAAACTGTACTTCACAAGTGTGGGCCAGTCAGAGTGTGGGTCTGGATTCAATTCTCTCATAGCCCCTGAAAAGTGCCAGCACTTGAAGACATTAGTACTGGGCCAGGCATTAAAGCAGCAGTGGGATTTGTGAATGCAGAACAATGGGCACTGGTATGACTGAGCTCAGTAAAATGCAAACTATGACCTTAAACGGACAGTCTAGGCCAAAATAAACTTTCATGATTCAGATAGAGCATGCAATTTTAAACAATTTTCCAATTTACTTTTATCACCAATTTTGCTTTGTTCTCTTGGTATTCTTAGTTGAAAGCTTAACCTAGGAGGTTCATATGCTAATTTCTTAGATCTTGAAGCCCACCTCTTTCAGATTGCATTTTAACAGTTTTTCACCACTAGAGGGTGTTAGTTCACGTATTTCATATAGATAACACTGTGCTCGTGCACGAGAAGTTATCTGGGAGCAGGCACTGATTGGCTAGACTGCAAGTCTGTCAAAAGAACTGAAAAAAGGGGCAGTTTGCAGAGGCTTAGATACAAGATAATCACAGAGGTTAAAAGTATATTATTATAACTGTGTTGGTTATGCAAAATTGGGAAATGGGTAATAAAGGGATTATCTCTCTTTTAAAACAATAAAAATTCTGGTGTAGACTGTCCCTTTAATGCATTTTGTTTGTTTCTGCCCTGATTTCATTACTGTTTGTAGCCTGGGGGGAAATTGACACCCCGCCCCCTGCCCAGTCCACCCCTGATGCTTACAAAATATTATTCTGAAGGGATATGTTAATTTGATGCATATAAGAGAGATCATTTTAATATGTATCACCATATTTTGCATTTGAAAAATGGATGGTCTTATAATGACAACTGAAATGATGTTGCTCTGCTGTGAGATGCATCACTATCTACCAATCAAGCTGTGGGAACTCACATTATCAACCAGTCCAATTGTGTACTTCCTGATATATCCAAAATCATCAGCTTTTACTTAACTGTTAATTTTATCTATATATATATACAGTATACACAAACACACACACACACATGTCTAAATAGTATTCTTTCATATGCATACCATTTTTTTGTTTTAGGACCAATTAACTCCAGATAATATGTATAATATATTAAAAACAATTATCAATGTTTTTACAAAAACACTTTTAAACATGTTAAAAATATTGTTTGTGCATGTAAAAAAATATTAAGCTGTTTATATTTGTTGTTAAACTAGCTTAAAGTGCACATCTGCATATATGGTTGTTGGTTTAAAAATAAAGAGCCTTTTAGTTTTAACCCTTTAAGGACACAGCTTTCAGTTTGCTCAATTGTTTTATGACGGAAAAATTCCGTCATATGTCCTTACGTAGGTGATGTTCTTTAAAGGGGCAGTATATTGTAAAATTGTTTTTCCCTTAATGTGTTTCCAATTACTTTTTTTACCAACTGCAGAGTATAAAATGTATGAAAATTTGCTTATCAATGTTTATTTGTGTATATGAAATAGCTGATTTTGTGTTTTGAAGCCACAACCTAATAAAATAGGTTGAGCTTGAAGGTATAATCAGGGGGTCGATCCGATATAAAGCGTCGCCCGCAAAAGCCGGCGACGCCAATATTTGCGCGGATTTGGTATCACATATACGGCGTAACCTAGAAGTTACGCGCGTATATTTCTGCCGTCGCCCGCAGTTTTTTGGGCCATAGGCAGGTATACCAAACCCGCGCAGTTTGGTATCCAATATGCAGCGTAAGGACTTACGTGGCGAAAATGGAGAAAACTTACTCCATTTTCACCTCGCCACAAAAAGCAGCCGTAAGAAGCCTTACGCTGACTATTGGAGCCCCGTAACTTCCTAAACTGGCTGCTAAAATAAACCTAACACCTAACGCATGCGCAATGTCTATCTCCCTGTCAACCGCGATCTGCTAAAATAAACCTAACACCTAACGCATGCGCAATGTCTATCTACCTGTCAACCGCGATCCCCCCCCCCGAAATCCCTAATAAAGTTATTACCCCCTAAACCGCCGCTCCCGTACCCCGCCGCCATCTACATAAACTAACCCCCTACTGTGAGCCTCTAAAACCGCCGCCATCTACCTTATCTATCCCCTAATCTGACCCCTTACACCGCCGCCACCTATATAAAAATTATTAACCCCTAATCTAATCCCCCTATACCGCCGCCATCTATATTAATATTATTAACCCCTAATGTAAGCCCCTTACACCGCCGCCATCTCTATTAAAATGATTAACCCCTAATTTAATCTACCTACCCCGCCGCCAGCTATATTATCTATATTAACCCTAAGTATATTATAGTTAATATAGGTATTACATTATATATATTAACTATATTAACCCTAATTATATTAGGGTTAATATAGTTAATATAGTTACTATAGTATTTATATTAACTATATTAACTCTATCTAACCCTAACTAAATTTATATTAAATTAATCTAATTCATTTATAAACTAAAATGTTCCTATTTAAATCTAAATACTTACCTATAAAATAAACCCTAAGATAGCTACAATATAATTAATATTTACATTGTAGCTATGTTAGGGTTAATATTTATTTTACAGGTAAATTGTTAATTATTTTAACTAGGTATAATAGATATTAAATAGTTATTAACTATTTAATATCTACCTAGTTAAAATAATTACCCAATTACCTGTAAAATAAATCCTAACCTAAGTTACAAATACACCTACACTATCAATAAATTTAATAAACTACTAACATCTATCTAAAAATACAATTAAATTAACTAAACTAAATTACAAAAAAAAACAAACACTAAATTACAAAAAATAAAAAAAAGATTACAAGATATTTAAGCTAATTACACCTATTCTAAGCCCCCTAATAAAATAATAAACCCCCAAAATAAAAAAAATTCCCTGCCCTATTCTAAATTCAACAAATTTCAAAGCTCTTTACCTTACCAGCCCTTAAAAGGGCCTTTTGTGGGGCATGCCCCAAAGAATTCAGCTCTTTTGCATACAAGAAATACAATACCCCCCCCCCCATTACAACCCACCACCCACATACCCCTATTCTAAACCCACCCAAACCCCCCTTAAAAAAGCCTAACACTACCCCCCTGAAGATCTCCCTACCTTGTCTTCACCACACCGGGCCGAACTCCTGATCCGATCCGGGCGATGTCTTCCTCCAAGCGGCAAAGAAGAATTCTTCCTCCGGCGATGTCTTCCTCCAAGCGGCAAAGAAGAATTCTTCCTCCGGCGATGTCTTCCTCCAAGCGGCAAAGAAGAATTCTTCCTCCGGCGACGTCTTCCTCCAAGCGGCAGCAAAGTCTTCATTCTTCCGGCGGCATCTTCAATCTTCTTTCTTCGCTCCGCCGCCGCGGAGCATCCATCCCGGCCGACTGCTGAACTTGGAATGATGTACCTTTAAATGACGTCATCCAAGATGGCGTCCGCCGAATTCCGATTGGCTGATAGGATTCTATCAGCCAATCGGAATTAAGTTAAAAAAATCTGATTGGCTGATTGAATCAGCCAATCAGATTCAAGTTCAATCCGATTGGCTGATTGGATCAGCCAATCAGATTGAGCTCGCATTCTATTGGCTGATCGGAACAGCCAATAGAATGCGAGCTCAATCTGATTGGCTGATCCAATCAGCCAATCGGATTGAACTTGAATCTGATTGGCTGATTCAATCAGCCAATCAGATTTTTTTAACTTAATTCCGATTGGCTGATAGAATCCTATCAGCCAATCGGAATTCGGCGGACGCCATCTTGGATGACGTCACTTAAAGGTACATCATTCCAAGTTCAGCAGTCGGCCGGGATGGATGCTCCGCGGCGGCGGAGCGAAGAAAGAAGATTGAAGATGCCGCCGGAAGAATGAAGACTTTGCTGCCGCTTGGAGGAAGACGTCGCCGGAGGAAGAATTCTTCTTTGCCGCTTGGAGGAAGACATCGCCCGGATCGGATCAGGAGTTCGGCCCGGTGTGGTGAAGACAAGGTAGGGAGATCTTCAGGGGGGTAGTGTTAGGCTTTTTTAAGGGGGGTTTGGGTGGGTTTAGAATAGGGGTATGTGGGTGGTGGGTTGTAATGGGGGGGGGGTATTGTATTTCTTGTATGCAAAAGAGCTGAATTCTTTGGGGCATGCCCCACAAAAGGCCCTTTTAAGGGCTGGTAAGGTAAAGAGCTTTGAAATTTGTTGAATTTAGAATAGGGCAGGGAATTTTTTTTATTTTGGGGGTTTATTATTTTATTAGGGGGCTTAGAATAGGTGTAATTAGCTTAAATATCTTGTAATCTTTTTTTTATTTTTTGTAATTTAGTGTTTGTTTATTTTTGTAATTTAGTTTAGTTAATTTAATTGTATTTTTAGATAGATGTTAGTAGTTTATTAAATTTATTGATAGTGTAGGTGTATTTGTAACTTAGGTTAGGATTTATTTTACAGGTAATTGGGTAATTATTTTAACTAGGTAGATATTAAATAGTTAATAACTATTTAATATCTATTATACCTAGTTAAAATAATTAACAATTTACCTGTAAAATAAATATTAACCCTAACATAGCTACAATGTAATTATTAATTATATTGTAGCTATCTTAGGGTTTATTTTATAGGTAAGTATTTAGATTTAAATAGGAACATTTTAGTTTATAAATGAATTAGATTAATTTAATATAAATTTAGTTAGGGTTAGATAGAGTTAATATAGTTAATATAAATACTATAGTAACTATATTAACTATATTAACCCTAATATAATTATGGTTAATATAGTTAATATATATAATGTAATACCTATATTAACTATAATATACTTAGGGTTAATATAGATAATATAGCTGGCGGCGGGGTAGGTAGATTAAATTAGGGGTTAATCATTTTAATAGAGATGGCGGCGGTGTAAGGGGCTTACATTAGGGGTTAATAATTTTAATATAGATGGCGGCGGTGTTAGGGGCTCACTTTAGGGGGTTATAGATATAATATAGCTGGCGGCGGGGTACGGGAGCGGCGGTTTAGGGGTTAATAGCTTTTTTATTGTTAGGCTAGTGAGGGGGGATAGCGGATAGAGGGTTAGACAGTGCGGGCTATGTTAGGGAGGCGTGTTAGACAGTGCGGGCTATGTTAGGGAGGCGTGTTAGACAGTGCGGGTGTTTTAAACTTTAGTCAGGTTTTATAGGCGCCGGCAGATTCTAACGTGGCGCAAGTCACTGGCGACGCCAGAAATTTGTACTTACGCAGATTTCTGGACATCGCTGGTTTGTGAGACTTACGGCACGTTAGCATCTGACGGCGACCTATATGGGATGGCTCGAGTTGCGAGCTGAAACTGCGGGCGACGCCGGTTCCCTCGCTTGCGCCGCAAACTGCGATCGATATCGGATCGCGCCCCAGATCTCATTACATTATCACATTGTGTATATATACATGCTTCTTTATCTTATTTGTCCGTAAATCAAAGACCAATACTTGGAGAGAACAATGTAAAATTAACATTTTATTACCTTATCTCTTCTATACCCCACTGGGAGTGTAATTTATTCTGCTGGTTGTGTTTACACGGTTTATTTATAGCTTGGTCCTAAGGCCAGAAACTTTCAGAATAGGTGGGGATACCACAGGCCAAATCAACCATTTCAAATGCCAATATAAGGGTAAAGGAAATACTTGTAAACAATTTAATACACTCCAGCAGGTAAAGTAGATCATTGGGAACAAATTAAAGAGGAGAAGAAATTTGAGTAAACTGTCCCTTTAACTTATATTTTATTGGCTGTGTTCACTAATTGATAAGGATCCATTAAATTTGTTCACGGGTGTATTTAGTTTTTGTGCTTCTCTAGGCGCACTCGAGTCCCCCAAGCCACATACCTCCAATGGTCTTGGGTCATAATTTCCCTATATAGTTCTCTACGGAGGTCAGAAATATAGGGAGAGGCAATGCACCCTAACAAATCAAATAGGGACTGTTCATTTCTACTAAAATTAATATTTACAATATTTGTAACAAAACATCACATCCTTAGAACTACCCCTCAAAAATCAACTGACGCCCTTAAATTCCATTAGCCTAATCACAAACCTAGTTGACCTAATTCAAAACATTTGTTGTGTACAATTTAATAATAATGTTTTTCCTGCTTTTATTTGGATATTACTACATTACAACCTATTTGTGTTGTCCTTTAACTATTACCCAGATACCAATCAGGTTACACCTCTGCACTTGACACATTATTTTGGTACATGTATTGCAAAATAACTTAAAGATTTCTAACCATTAGATGATTTTAATCAGTGTTTTCCTTTTAATAAAACTAATGAATACCCTGGAGAATGATGATCATGTAGATAAAATAAATGGAGTGTGCTCCCTATCCTCAGCTCCCCACCCCCGCTAATCGTTTAATCCTGCATCACTCGCATGAATCATAAAGCATTCTACAGCTGAGGCCAGGTACACACAAGTAGAAGCAGTAGCTTGACAAGGAGGGGTAGAACTTGTGAACCAGCCACCCACAATTTTCAGACTGTAATTCCATGAAAAGGGAGTAAAATAATTAGTGAACATTTTTCATTCCAAAATATGTTTTACTTTGTATAATTAATCCATGATGTACGCTATTAACTTTTCTTGTCAATTGAAAAACAAGGTTTTAATGAATTCAAAAGCATTCACACTCACCTAGTATGTTATCTTTAATTTAAAAAAACTGCAATAAAACACACACGTTAATCTTCAGTAATAATTAATCAGTTTTACAAATTGTTCCCTTTTCCCTATTTCTAACTTATTTTTACTTATTTCATGTTTATCTGATCAGAATGCAGGAAATACAGATGTTCCGGATTTATCATGCACATAATTGTTTTGTTCAGGATTCAAATAGAACATACAATTTAAACAACTTCCCAATTTACTTCTATTAAAAAATTTGTGTAATTACCTTGGTATCCTTTGTTGGAGGAGCAGCAATTCACTACTGGGAGCTAGCTGAACACATTGGGTGAGCCAATGCCAAGAGGCATATATATATGCTACTACTGAGTCTACCTATGTATGCTTTTCAACAAAGGATGCCAAGAAAATGAAGAACATTAGATAATACATGTACATTGCATGTTTTATCTGAATCAAGAATGTTTAATTTTGACAATGGATTGAGTGGCCATAGGTAGAGAAGCCACAATATAACAAAATAGCCAAGTTGCTTGTCAAACTCTTTTTATATATATATATATATATATATATATATATATATATATATACATACATAATATGCAAATAAAGCACTCTCTGGGCTTCAGTCAACTGTGAACAAAAGTGTTTTAATGAAGTGACGTTTCGGGGTAAAAGAACCCCTTCTTCTGATACCTCGAAACGTCACTTCATTAAAACACTTTTGTTCACAATTGACTGAAGCCCAGGGAGTGCTTTATTTGCATATTATACTCGGGAAGTGGACAGCAATATGACAGCTTTGTGATAGTGCAACCACATCACTTATTTTATATATATATAAACCTTGCTATAACAGCGCTGATCAGAAGTGTGAAATAGCTTAGTAGTGAAGTTGTTAAAAACATGATTTTCATGAAAGTAAGTATTACTAGGCACATATATTAACATAATATTATTGCAAAGTCCAACTTTATATATATAAAAATGTCTATAGGCAAACCTCCCAAAAATACCTTTTTAACATTTGCGAGCATAGCCAGAGCCAAAAATGGGTAGTTTGGAACAGAACTGAGTTCCTTGGAGGTGGGGTTTGTGTGCCTCAGGGGCAGAGCTGAATAATCAAGCGGTGGGTTTGGGCAGTCACAGCTCTCTCTGTGACATAATAGCCTAGATTAAATAAAACAAATTTCTAAAACAAATATTTCTCTGAAACAAAACTTTCTGTTAAAGAATTGTAGAATTCAGAAAGCACTGTACCCTCATCAAAACCAGTGGCAAGAGGATCAGCTCCTTTTAAACACATGTATCTGTTTCTTTCTTGCAACCATTAACCTCCTGCTGTATAGTAGGTCGTCCACTGTTAAGGATATCAGCTTCACAAAAAATGTTTTAAAAACGTTACAAAACAAATTAAAAAAAAGAGAGAACAAAAAAAAGAAAAGAAAACTTTGTCAGCTGTGACATAGCAAGACCACTATACGAGATACAACAAACGGCCAATTGCATCTTTCTAGATCCCCCATGCTGAGTGGCAGTGTGCCTGTAGAACACCCCAAAACACTATGAAACAACCATGGTTATCCCCTCATTTGTGTCTACAAGATTGATGTGGCAAACTCCAATTTATCTAGCAAGACAAAGCAAAACAGACATGCAAACATTTAACAATTATACTCATTTACAGAACCACTTTTTACAAATGTGTTTACAAAATGTTACAGATGTAATTATTGCTTTTCTGCATTGCATATCATGTACTGAGCCATTAAAAACAACCATATATGTTAGTGGTGATTGGCTAGAAAGGATAGGTGAAGTGAACCTCAAAGATTTTCAGTAATGATCTCACCTTAATAAAGAGGCCTAACAAGCCGCTATTATTCTAGCCCAGTGAGTGGAAGGAGGGTCAGAAAGACAGCGCTAAACTCAAGGACATGTACAAATTGCAGGATGCTTAGGAGCCTTATTATACAAGTGTCAGCTGTTTTTTATCAGCTCATTAAATAAATAACATGATAGCTTTATAGCTATTATTTTCTTGCAAGTTGTTCTGTTCGGGGGTTTATCTGTTTTACTGGGTTTTGCATATGTACAGGTTTGACCATTTATGGCTAGAACATCCAAATATAACTGCTGTTCAGATGGTATTTTATATTTCATTTTGTCTCACTTGACTAGATTAAATAAGAATTCAAAGAACTCTCCAGGCAGAAAATGTCTCCACGGGGAGCCTATACAGGCTATTACTGTTCTTCCTCACAGTTCTACAGTTCCTCAATTTTATTATGCACTTTCATCATATGATGCTGTTCTGCCACAGTATTATACAAGGGTAGATCATTAGTATACCTCCCTAGCACATTATTATATTGACCTTTCACATGAATTTGCCACAGTTGTATATTATTTATTTATAAAATATGTTACCAGGAAGGATACATTGAGATTTCTCTCGTTTTCAAGTATGTCCTGGGTCCATAAAACATTGCATTGATACAATAGGGTACAATAAAATACAAAAACAATAATAATACACAATATATGCAAAATTTAACATAGAATAGGTAGGAAATATATAATCAACCATGACAGGTGCATTCTGTTTTGAGATATGCAGAGAGAGATCTCTTAAAGGATATTAGGCCTGGGGAAGGTTTGAAAGTGTGCGGGAGGTCATTCCATAATTGAGGTGCTCCGTAGGAAAAGGAGGATCGAGCTGCTTTCTTTTTGTATTGAGGCAAGCTAAATAATGAGTTGGTACTGGATCGGAGGTTATAGGAGGTGGGAATAGAAGGGGAGAGCATTCTGCTCAGGTAGGGTGGGAGCTTCCCAGAAAAGCTCTTAAACACAAGGCTGGAAAGATGGAGGGTGCGTCTGGATTCCAGCGACAGCCAGTTTAGTTCTTTTTGCATGTCACAATGGTGGGTTCTGTAGTTACATTGTAGCACAAAGCGGCAGAATGAGTTATACAGTGTATTTAGTTTATTAAGGTGAGTTTGCGGTGCAGGTGCATATATTACATATCCATAATCCATGATTGGCATCAGCATTTGCTGTACAATCTTTTCCTTTACTGTAGGGCTGAGGCAGGATTTGTTTCTGTACAGGGCACCTAGTTTTGGATAGAGTTTAGATGCAAGTTTTTCTATGTGGAGGCCAAAAGATAGATTGGGGTCTAACAACATACCCAAGTATTTGAAAGAGTGTACTGCGGTCAGTGTGCAATTTGATTTTATTTTGATGCGTAGATGGGAATTTTGTAGTTTGTGTAATTTAGGTCCCGTTCCAAAGATCATTGTAACAGTTTTGTCAGTGTTTAGGAAGAGTTTGTTTTTTGAGATCCACTTTTCTACCTCTGTGAACTGGTCTTGGAGCACTGCCTCAAGCTGGGGAAGATCAGATTTGTTTGCATAGATTACTGTGTCGTCTGCGTACATGTGTACAGTTGAGGATTTAAAGACATTTGGCAGATCATTTATAAATAATGTGAATAGTAGGGGGGCCGAGAATGGAACCTTGGGGAACACCACACGTGACTGGGAGAGGGAGGGAGTCACTGTTAGAAAAAGAGACATATTGTGATCGATCCGATACATATGATCGAAACCAGGTTAGCGGATGATCACCAATACCTGAGTTTTTTAGTTTGAGCAGTAGTATGTTGTGGTCTACTGTGTCAAAGGCCTTTGCAAAACCAAGGAAAATAGCTCCAGTTAGGTCTCCTTGTTCCATGCCAGTTTGGATGTCGTTGCAAACTTTTAGGAGTGCAGTTGTAGTGGAGTGATTCGGGCGAAAATCCGATTGAACAGGGGCCATATAGTTAGATTGTTGGTAATACTCACATAGTTGCGTATGGACGCATTTTTCTAAGATTTTTGACAATACTGGGAGCAATGATATTGGGCGATAGTTATTAACCAAGGTTAACTCACTACTTTTATGGATAGGCACTACTCTTGCAGTCTTCCAAAGTTTGGACACCAAGGATTCGTTAATTAGGGTTGTGACAGGATTAGCAATTGCTGATGCACTGAGTTACAACTACATTGCTCATTTTAATTTTGTTGTCCAACATAACTCTGCCCCATTATTACATAGCACCATATTATGCAGCTAAAGAGAAATTTTAAAATGTCTATTTAAGGGACAGTCAAAATTAAACATTCATCATTCAGATAGGGCATTCAATTTTTAAAAACTTTCCAGTTTACTTTGATCATCAAATTTGCTTTGTTCTTTTTGGTATTCTTTGTTAAAAGCTAAACCTCATAGGCTCATATGCAAATTTCTAAGCCCTTAAAGGCCATCTCTTATATCAGTGCATTTTGATACTTTTTCACAGCGCTAGTTCATGTGTGCCAAATAGATAACATTGTGCTCACTCCTGTGGAGTTATTTATGAGTCTGCACTGATTGGGTAAAATGCAAGTCTGTCAAAAGAACTGAGAAAAGGGGGCAATCTTTAAAATTCAACCCTACATTTTATTTTGGGGCTATTGGTGGACATTTATTTAATTAACCAGAGATCTGACCCCTGGTTTATGAAGTCTAGTGCAAAGTGCTAGCACAAGCTTGTGGTAGCATTAACCAACCACTCGTAATAGCCGGTTATTTAATGTGCACCCGTAAACGGGTGCACGTTAAATTAGTGCTACACTTGTAATTAAGCCCATTATGGGCAAAATTTCTAATGATTGCATGCGGACAGGTTCGCAAGTATAGAATCTATCTGCTTGTAATCAGCACTTTCGATGCTATATCATCGGATGGAAATTTAGCATTGCTATTGAGCTTTCTTTTGCAATGCCGCCCCCTGCACTTACGCAAACAATTGCATAAGAGCAGGACATTTCATTTGTTTCGCCGCTTACCTGCAAAATGGTTTTTGTTTAAACCCCCATTAACCCTTTTAATTCAGGTATAGTTTCTTTTGCAGCAATTTCCCCCCTCGGCATTTCCATATATGGAAGGTGCTATCCAGGCCATAGCTTCAGCAGAAAGCACTCATGCACATGCACTGTACGGGGCAGAGTCACATGACTCCTGACTGAAGCAGTGCACAGTATAATGCAGAAGCATTCATAAAGCTTGTGAGATGATCCCCATGGAAACAAGCAAGTCTTCTGGCAACAAACAATAGCAGTACCTTCCCTATGAATGTTATAAGATTTTAAACATGGAATAATATTTTAATCATATTAATCTGCAATATAATATTCTTGAGCAGAACATGCATAAGGCAATAATATAAACTTTATATGAATTTACTTTTTAGTAAATTTCTGATAAAAGTGTGTCATCTTATATATTATATAAATATATCAATTGCTCATGAATAGTGGATACAACTGTTTCCATATACTTTTTACAAAACAAATATCCTGTTTTCATTAGATACTAGATAGCAGGACTGTCCCTCCTCAACCCACCTTACTTGCATAAGTAATTATCCTCACATGCACACTTTTGATACATGACACCACAAGGTATGGAGTAGTACACTGATAAGGGTGGTGGAGCACGCTACAATTGGCAATACTAAAGTGTAAGTAATTTTGCAGATTTTTGAAAGTTTTATTAAAATACTTTTTTTTCCACACACTATTTTACCTCAGTTGATTCTTCTATAATATGCACATAACTTAAAATGGTTTATTGAAATTTAAAGGGACATGAACCAAAAAATATTTATTTCATAATTCAGATAAAGCATACAATTTTAAACCTATTTACTTCAAATTGTCTTCTTTTTCTTGTTATCCTTTGTTGAAAAGCAGGGATGCAAGATCAGGAGAGTGCACGTGTCGGCAGCACTATATGGCAGCAGTTTTGCAACAAATTTTATACATTAGCAAGAACACTAGATGGAAGCACTATTTCCTGTCATGTAGTGCTTCAAGCATGTGCACAATACCTACCTATGTATCTCTTCAACAAAGAATAACATGAAAAGGAAGCAAATTTAATAATAGAAGTAAATATGATTAAATATTTTTTTTAAAAATTGTATTCTCTATCTGAATAATAAAATACAATTTTTGGGTTTCATGTCCCTTTAAGCCCAGATTTGCTCCTTTAAATAAGGCAAATGATGGGTGGAGTTTGGCTACTGAACATCTATTGGTATGAAAAGGATGTTAATTTGTTTTAAAAACGTTTAGACTTGGCTGATAAATTATTCTATAGCAACACAACAAAAATGTTGTGTAATTATGTGTTTACTGTCCTTTTAAAAAGTAATGGATTGTAGCATTGTGCATTCAAAATGTTATATGGGGCGAGAGCACGACGTGATTTTTAATGAAGTAAGTACATAAAGCCAGTTACATTATAGCTGATGTTTGTTTGTTTTTTAATAAATTAAACTCTGACAGAATTTTGTTAAACCTAATGAATTCCTTAGGATCTTCAGAGTAAAGGATGCACTCGCCAGGAATTTCCACAATCGTCACCTTTTATTATGTAACGTTTCGGGTAAATAACGGTAATGGCAAAAATGGTGTTGTCATATTTTGGTTTCTGAGGAAGGGGATAAAACCCCTGAAACGTTATATAATAAAAGGTAATGATTGTGGAAATTCCTGGTGAGTGTATACTTTACTCTGAAGATTATGGGGTCCATTTATCATTGTGCGGACAGAGATGATCCGCTATAGCGAACCATGTCCACCGCACATCGATAAATGCCGACAGCATACACTGTCGGCATTTATCATTGCACCAGCAGTTATTGTGAACTGCTGGTGCAAAGCCGCCCCCTGCAAATTCGCGGCCAATTGGCCACCAGCAGGGGGTGTCAATCAACCCAATCGTATTGGATCGTGTTGATTTTCGGCGATATCTGTCTGCCGCCTCAGTGCAGGCGGACAGGTTATGGAGCTTGATAAATAGACCCCTAAAAATATATATATATATATACTTATGTTTATATGTATATACATATGTATTTATTTATATATGTATTCATAGACATAAATGCACATATAAACACATAAATACATATATATACACATACATATAAGGGCCTTGGAGCCCTTTTCATTTAGGTAGATTAAGGCATAAAAAACATATTTATGCAATATTCATATTTATGAAAGTGCTTTAATGTGTATGTACGGTAAATATTTCACATTCCAATGTTCTGCACATGGAAACATATGTTCTATGTAGTTTGAAATAGATATTCCTATATACCTGTATATATCGATTCCTATGTATAATCATGTGTATGTATATATATATATATATATATACACACACACATATATATATATATATATATATATATATATATATATATATATATATATATATATATTGTACCAAAATACCATCATAGAAATATGTATTTATGAATAAATAGAACATATTCTTCTATATGAAGAACATTGTAATGTGAAATATTCATATTTTCATGTTGAGAATATGCAATCAAGTGTGTGCGCGAGTAGGGTGTTAGTCCATTAACGCACATGTTTGGCTATTTACGCTTGTCGGGTTAGCACGTGAGTGAAAACAGTTTACTTTCAACTTGTAATATGAGCGAAATTACTTCTACCTCGAGTGTAAGCATTAAATAATATTCCACTTGGAATCTGGCCCATTATCTTTTGTAGGTTGCTCCAGCTTAAGGTATTCATTTTATTAATTATTATACTGTAATTTGTGAAAGATAGCACATTTGGCGATATTATATCAAGCAGAATATTTATTTCCACTGATGATAAATAAAGTTACTGCATGCATTCTGTGCTTTACTTTTTATAGTATAATAAATACAACCGAAACTGAATTCAGTTGGCCAAATGCAGCATCTTTTTCATTCCAATTATGCTTTCAGTTGTTTTTTTTTGGAATCCTCACAATAAAACACTGATGAATTTGGCTTATCTTCACAGCTGTTATTAGTATTGCTATTAGTAGTGCAAACTAAGTAGCCGTGGCCTTGAGCTAAGAGATTAGAAAAACACATTTATCATGTACTCAGGCTAGCCATTTTGGCACTATTGTGACAGGAATAATTTGAAATTCTGACTATACTTACCATCAGTTCATGGAAATGCCAAGTATTCATTTTGCATTTGTGCACTTGCATACAGTTAAAGCAGTTATATTTAACCACAATTCCTAGTTGGGGAATTGCTTTATGCATATTATAATGATATGCACTGCCTTTAAACATGATTGACTTTTATATCATTTTATTCATATCTTATTCTGACATAACGTAGTCATTGTAAAATAATGGGAATGTTTATTTAAGCTTTGACTATATTTATTCCATTATGAACATATACTAAACACATATGATGCCTCTTGTATTAATTACAGTATAAACATATACTAAACACATGTGATGCCTCTTGTATTAATTACAGTATAAACATATACTAAACACATGTGATGCCTCTTGTATTAATTACAGTATAAACATATACTAAACACATGTGATGCCTCTTGTATTAATTACAGTATAAACATATACTAAACACATGTGATGCCTCTTGTATTAATTACAGTATAAACATATACTAAACACATGTGATGCCTCTTGTATTAATTACAGTATAAACATATACTAAACACATGTGATGCCTCTTGTATTAATTACAGTATAAACATATACTAAACACATGTGATGCCTCTTGTATTAATTACAGTATAAACATATACTAAACACATGTGATGCCTCTTGTATTAATTACAGTATAAACATATACTAAACACATGTGATGCCTCTTGTATTAATTACAGTATAAACATATACTAAACACATGTGATGCCTCTTGTATTAATTACAGTATAAACATATACTAAACACATGTGATGCCTCTTGTATTAATTACAGTATAAACATATACTAAACACATGTGATGCCTCTTGTATTAATTACAGTATAAACATATACTAAACACATATGATGCCTCTTGTATTAATTACAGTATAAACATATACTAAACACATATGATGACCCTTGTATTAATTACAGTATAAACATATACTGAACACATATGATGCCTCTTGTATTAATTACAATATAAACATATACTAAACACATGATGCCTCTTGTATTAATACAGTATAAACATATACTAAACACAAGACATCTATTTTGCGCAGTACAGTGTGGCAAGTCAAACTATGAGATATTATGACACACTGTTTGGAGTCTGCCCTCCAGATTACACTAGAAATAAACAAAGATGTAGGACCAAAATTGTGCCTGTTTTCCTTTCTGAATGCATATATAAACAAAAGTCATTTGTTTCATCTGTATAAGGTATTTTTAAAAAAATATATTATTATTTTTTATTTTATTAAAGTTTGTAAAGGCATGTCATTGTCCACCAATAAAGCAGTGGGAGGCCTGCTTATCAGCCAATGAACAGGTTGTACACAGACATGCAGTTCCTGTTAGGATAAAAATGAAAATAAACAGCTTTAATCAGTCATTGTTTTTATTACAAAAATATGTTTTTTAACATATAACATTCTTCATATTCATGCTAGAAAGGTTTACAGTCTACTGTTACCTTTAAGGGACTCTAAAGTAAAATCAAACTTTCATGACTCAGACAGAGCATGACATTTTTAAAAAAAAACTTTCCAATTTACATTCATTATCAAATAGCTCACAGTCTTTTTAGGTGCATGTTTTTAGAGGCACCAGGTCCTACTGAGCATGTGTAAGAGTTCACTGTGTATACATATATGAGTTTGTGATTAGCTGATGGCTGTCACATGATACAAGGGGCAGAAAATGGAATAAAATGTTGAGCATTGTTAGAATTAGGGCTAGATTGATCAAGCTGAGGTGGACAGGGGAGTATTTCCCTGGAGGAATTTACCATTGCACACAAGCGCTATTTTGCGCTTGCTTGCAATCCCGCCCCCTGCCCATGCACAGCCAATCACGAGCGGGCAGGAGCTGTCAATCTCCCCGGTTGGACTAGACCACGGAGATTGAATTTGAAAAGGTTAGGAAAGCAGCGGTCTGATGAAGACTGAGAACCTGCAGTCGTAGGGGTTCAAAGGCTGGCGAAAGCCTTTGATAAATCGACCCTATAATCTATTGCTGTTTTAAAATTCAGAGCAAGTGCTATTGTATCATCTTTTTATTATGGATTTGTTGTTAACTATGCAATTCTACTATATTTAATGATAATTTAAAGGGACAGTAAAGTCAAAATGAAACTTTCATGATTCTGATAGAGCGTGCAGTTTTAAACAACTTTCCAATTTTCTTTTATTATCAAAATTGCTTTGTTCAATTGGCATCCTTTGTTGAAGAGTAACACTAGGTAGACTGATGTATAACACTACAATAAACAATGTTGCAAACACAGCTGCCAGACTACTAAACACAGGTGCACGCTCCTAAGCTCACCTAGGATTACTTTTTAACAAAGGATACAAAAAGAACTAAGCAAAATTGATAATATAAGTAAATTGGAAAGTCAATCTAAGTTTAATTTTGACTTTACCGTCCCTTTAAAGTTTTTCTGTCACATAGATCTATAATTTATTCCATTTGAGATCTCAGTTCTTTTCTACTTTATATCCCAGCTTGTTACTAGCAACACTCCTGCTGTGATAAGTGATGATGACATGCTTGGGAGTAACAAGAATGCTTCTATCACTGCAAACCTTTTCAATGTGATCATATCATGTCTCCATGAAAGACCAGCACGCACAAGCCAAACTCCTCTTGTGATTTAGATAAATTATTGCTAAATACAAATAGTATCTCACCAACATCTAAATTTAAATAAGAGAAGGAAGTATATGGTAATTACCACGCAAGGACGACCACACAATATTATCACAATGTCAAGGATGTCTACCTTAAAAGCCTTATAGGAGAAACATACATTTGATTGGAGCTTTGGACATTTTCGTCATATCATAGGTGGGATTTTGTTGTAATATTAAAATTCTGCTTATTACATGCTGAAGTACTGAACGTCTCATTTGTCTACTCTGTGCTGGTCAGTTATTGATTTTAAATGGTCTATATCATCAGATACGGACAGAATTGTGCATTTAAAACTTAGAGATAAGTCCTAGCTCTACAACGTGTGAGTACTATCCTATTATTACCAACTGTATATTGTCTCACAGAACTTCAGTTTTTGTGGCTGCCGACTGTATATAGTCTCACAAAACGTTACTGTTTTTGTGGTGACTGACTGTATATTGTCTCACAGGACTTCGCTGTTTTGGAGGTTTCCAACTGTGGGCGAGATTACGAGTGCAGCGCTATATAGCACTTCTGCTCGAGCATTAACTTTGCTAGACCAAGGGTTTTAGCGCATGTCAGATTGCGCTCATATTACAATTTGAAAGTAAAACGTTGGGGGGACTTCTGGGCAGCAGCCATGATAAGTCGCATGGCTAGATGCTGCTCATGTGTTTTAACAAATTTGCTTAATATCTCTAATCAATGTAATCATCCAATATAATGGATAGCGACACTGGATTGCACTAAAAGAAAGCTATAAGAAGAGCTCAATATCACGGAGTCTCCAGCTGATAATAGCGTCTAAAATGATTTTTGAGGTGGCGGCCCATCTCGCCAGTTGCCATAGACATCTCACATGTAAAGATGGCAGAATACATTGTTATGGAAATTAAAGCTCTTTTGAACTACCATTATACTAGATTTGTGGAGACCTTGTGGCGACCGTCCATCCCCCCACGCGAGACACAGACTTTATCATTCTGGATGAGCGCATTGGAGGCGACGCCATTACTGGGTCCGGGCGGGTGCCACCTTCATATGTGTGCAACAACGAGACTTGGTCGGCTGACTACAGAGCTTGCAGCAAGACTAGAAAATCGCTAGAAGAGCTGGATGCGGGCTATCTACAGGTATTGGGGGCTATGACTGCCCCTGACGGGCTCCATAAGCTGGCTCCTGACATGATCTACAAAGCCCCTGGTGAGATATACACTTGCACACAGCGATTACGGTCCCACTCTGTTTCACTACTCAGTGACTATTATATATTGCCTTCAATTGACGCCCCTTCTGTACCAAGAAATTCATTTGCTCGGCCTCACGCTTCTGGAGAGAAGCAGCTAGGACAATCTGTGCTTGTTTTCACCTACATGGGACGGTGTCTGAAAAAAACAGAGCTGGTTAATAGATTGTTGGTTTTCCATTGCTGCCCTACGTGGACATCATGTCTCTGGCAGATCTACAATCCTATGTCCGCTTAGATTATGGATTCCTCCCACATCCTATAGAAAACTCTTTATTTTTTAATGTCATGCTTGTCGAGTGGGCTGTTACGATATAAAGGCTATATTAAGTCTACACTTCTGTTTTTTCACAATGACTGTTGGGATTAGCACAAGTATTTTATAATCAGTATTTTATAATCATAGCTCCTGTTCACTTTGCAAAACTCAGATTTCTCAACTGTCCTATGTCTATAATACATATAGAATGTATGGCATGCAACTGATTTGTCTGTGGGGGGTAGTGTAACCTTGTTGTTAGGGTTGCACCGATACCATTTTTTTATGACTGAGTACAAGTACCGATACTTGTTTTCAAATACTCGCCGATGCCAATTACCGATACTTTTTTTTTTTAATGTCATGTGACAGTTTACCAAGCACAATACTTACTAATTATTTAAGATTACTTCTTTATAATTATAAAGGACTGTAATTCAAAAGACATTATGAAATAATAAAACAGTTTTATTTGTCACAAAGTTCACTGAACATGTTTATAAATAAAAAATATTACAATAAAATATTAAAATTTAAAGGGGTTATGCAATTGGGTTGTAGGGCTGTTATATAACATCAATCTGACATTTGTATGGAGGTTCGACTCTAAATTGAACTTTCCACACTACTGCATGGGGCAGAAAGATATTTTTGGCCCATTTTAGCCAGAGCTGGAAATCTGTTTATTAACTGCCCAGTACTTCAGGGGTTTGTCTGAACGAGGTACAGTGACCTCTCCTACAATAATACAAATAACAGCAATTTGTATTGGCAGAACAGTAGTAAACAATTTTTAGTTTAGTCTCCACTCCAGTTTAAAATGAAATGCGAACATGCAGTTTTAAAAAACGCCACAAGATAGCATATGGGTAGGAAGTGGAGGTATCGGTTTAAGTATCGGTGCATTTGCACGAGTACAAGTACTCATGCAAATACTTGGTATCGGTACCGATACCGATACTAGTATCGGTATCGGTGCAACCCTACTTGTTGTTATTGTTTTTTCTTATTTTCTATTATGAGACATTTACTACCTATCATTACCTCCCTAGCCCTTTATAAAATGATGGCACGTTGTCAGCGGCCGGGGCAGCATGACATCAACATGGCATATAAAAATGTATTTAACCTATATAGACAGTTAGTAATGTGTCCAGAGTTCCGAGGGCTCATTCTTAATATTTAGTTTATTTTGTCCATTTTATATATACACATTTTCTGTAGATGTACTAGGACTTAGTTTATTCGAATTCATAAAGTGTAGGTAATTTTACTTAGTTGCCTCATGGTTTAAGTCCATTACACATTGGTCCCTATTTATCATGGTCTGGCGGACCTGATCCGACACTGCGGATCAGGTCCGCCAGACCTCGCTGAATACGGCGAGCAATACGCTCGCCGTATTCAGCATTGCACCAGCAGCTCACAAGAGCTGCTGGTGCAACGCCACCCCCTGCTGACTCGCGGCCAATCGTCCGCCAGCAGGGGGGTGTCAATCAACCCAATCGTACTCGATCGGATTGATTTCTGGCGATGTGTGTCCGCCTGCTCAGAGCAGGCGGACAGCTTATGGAGCACATAACTTTTCCACCTGCACTGTGAATGTTTACATGGTGTGTTCAATAAAAACATGGCAACATTTCATTCTTTGTTTGTTATTAGTTTAAGCAGACTGTGATTGTCTATTGTTGTGACTTAGATGATGATCAGATCACATTTTATGACCAATTTGTGCAGAAATCCATATCATTCCAAAGGGTTCACATACTTTTTCTTGCAACTGTATATATTGATGTGTACACCTGAAATTTTACCCATACTGTTAATTTTTCAAATCATTATTTCTGTATTATGAAAAACCTAATAAAAAATATTTAAAAAAAAAGAAAGTAAAACGTTTGCGTGCAAGTGAAACCTGACTTGCACAAAAAGATAGACTTTGTGAAGACACGATCATATTAACATATTTCCCCATAGACTTCAATGGAGTGTGAAAACTGTAAAAAAAAAAACTAACACCCATACTCGTGCTCCGTGCTCTAACCCGATCGTGTTTATTCAAGTGCACTAGACTCGATATGGATTATGAATATTTCACATTCCAATGTTCTTCACATACAGAACAATGTACTTTTTATTGTAAATACATATATATATATATATATATATATATATACATATACCTGTATATCTTTATTCCTATAGACATATAAGTATAGACATGTATTTTACAGAAACAATATCAATCTATCTTAAATGCGTGTTATTGAAATATTAAATATAATCTATTAAAAAAATAATCTTAAAAATGATTTACAATTATTATACATACTGAAAAAAATTCTAAATACTCCATAGAATATATATATATTACAGTTTCAAACTATGTTTTAAAGAACATCCTTTTTTGAGTGTGCAGTGTTATATGATCACAATCATTGTTAATGCTAAGATTGCACTGTTTAAGGTGATTACTGTTTTTGTCTAGTTATGTCTGTTTTTACATTTTATTTTTTATTAATAAGGTGTCATGTCTAGTGGACTTATCAAATAATCACCATTGCCGTGGCTACAACACGTTCCATTCAAAAGACTGGCCTTTCCACTTTCAACTGAAGAGCGTCACATGGGTAACATTTTTTTATGGCACAGAGAAATTTATTGGTCACCTAAATGTTCTGCAGCCTTCTCTAGCAGCTAAGGGATTAACAAGTACATATAAATGCAGCCATACTGCTGCATGTGAGATGTTAAGCCTTGCAGTCAAAATCTAGTAGTTCATAATTTAGTAAGCTGTTCACTATTGTTTATGCGTTGCATATTTATATAAGAACAAGATATAAAACACAAATTGTGTTTACCCTTAGACTGCTTAGTGTGGAATCTAAATGAGAATACTGACAATTCCTATCCTATTTGTTCTGATATGTGGTGAGAACAGGCGCCATTATCAAGGATACTGGAACGTTGTGTGTCACAGTGAAGTAGATTTCGAAGTTTGTGGTGCTTACATGACCGCACTCCAAAGACCTCCACGTGGAATGCTGAAGCCTATATTTTGCAGCGATTGCTGCCTTCCTTAGGCACGCAGCTGCGCAGTTCTAATTTAAATGGTACATGCCTCATTTTAGGAACACCCACCTAAATGGCCACAGGTTCCTATACAAATCCAATCAGCCCATCACTCCGGGCTGAGTTATTGAGCAGACAACCTTGTTTTTTCCTGTTACCTGCTTTCAGCTCTCCCTGTATCCTGTGTTGCAACAACTTGTACCTACATTGTTTCCTGATAGCAACTTACCTGAATCCAGCTGTGTCAGTACCAGCCTCACCACCTGTACCTGCTGGGTTTTCTGAGCCTGCTGAGTCTCCTGTACTTGCTGTACCAGTGGTAACTTACCTGAATCCTGCTGTACCAGCTGCACCAACCTGGTACCAACCTCGCCACCTATACCTGCTGGGTTTCCTGTGCCCAGAGTTTGCCCTAAAAAAGTATTAGCCCCTATCCAGAACAAAAAATGATAATACACTATGCCACATGAACACAGATACCTACACAGAAACACATGCACACAGATACATAAATACACATCCATACACAAACATACTTAAACATACACACAGATACATACATCCACACACACGGATGCATACATATACACACACACATAGAGATTCATAAACATACACACAGATACATACATCCACACACACGGATGCATACATATACACACACACATAGAGATACATAAACATACACACAGATACATACATCCACACACACGGATGCATACATATACACACACACATAGAGATACATAAACATACACACAGATACATACATCCACACACACGGATGCATACATATACACACACACATAGAGATACATAAACATACACACAGATACATACATCCACACACACGGATGCATACATATACACACACACATAGAGATACATAAACATACACACAGATACATACATCCACACACACGGATGCATAAATATACACACACATATAGATACATAAACATACACGCAGATACATAATCCACATACATGGATGCATAAATATACACACACATAGAGATACATAAACATACACACAGATACATACATCCACACACACGGATGCATAAATATACACACACATATAGATACATAAACATACACACAGATACATAATCCACATACATGGATGCATAAATATACACACACATATAGATACATAAACATACACACAGATACATAATCCACATACATGGATGCATAAATATACACACACATATAGATACATAAACATACACACAGATACATAATCCACAAACACAGATGCATACATATATATATATATACACACACACACATATATATATATAAACATACACACAGATACATACATCTACACACACGGATGCATACACATACAGTCATGGCCAAAAATATTAGCTAGCACCCCTGCATTTCTGTCAGATAATGCACAACTTCAACCAGAAAATTGTTGCAATTACAAATGTTTAGGCATTCTCATGTTTATTTCTTTTGTTTGTATTGGTATGACACAAAAAAGGGGAGAAAAAAAGCCAAATCTGACACATTCCATGCAAAACTGGACAAAATTATTGGCACCTTCTCAAAATTGTAAGAAATAATTGCATTCCAAGTTTGTGATGCTCCTGTAATTTGTAATTAAACTCCCCTGTATCAATTAACAGGTGCTGACAATATAGAAATCACACCGGCAACCAGTTAAAATGGTGAAAAATGTACTCAACCTTTCTGTTGTGTGTCTCTGTGTGATGGAGTTGTCGACAGTTATAGACTTGTATTGACTTGAATTTTAGCCAATTAGTGCTGTGTCGGGCACAACTCCAGGAGTGAGCACGTTATCTATATGGCTCACATAAATTAGCAGTCTCTTGTAGTGAAAAGCTAATAAAAAAAGCATGTGATAAGAGGCTGTCTGTAATGCTTAGAAACAGACAGACATTTAGAGGTTTAAACTGTATATTAATATAACAATGTTGCTTGTGCAAAGCTGGGAAATGGCTAGTAAAGGCATTATCTATCTTTTTAAACAATAACAATTTTGGTGTAGACTGTCCCTTTAATTTTCACAATGATCCATTTTACCTACAGAAGTGTAATAAATTGTTTACAAATACCTCCTTTGATTTTATTTTGTCATTTAAAATATCTGATTTTCCTTTTGAAACCTCTACTTAAATTAAAAAATGTTAATACTGCAGTAATGGCTGCAGAAATACTACATAAACAAAATACTTTAGAAGAAATCAATGTTCCAATAGGGTGTTGGAGAGAGAAAGAACAGCCTTTTTAAAAGGTAAGCCTGAATAAGCTTTAAATACAAAGGACTCTTACCTGCACTTTGCCTGAGAACACCGTCAGTTTAAATTCTACTTGTTAAAAGCTTATTGACAATATAAATTCTTTAAAAAATCGAATTAGCCATCAATAGGTGTGTAGGAGAAAGCAGGAGATGAAAAATCAGTGTTTCATCTACAAATATTTTTCAGAATTTGTAGGTAAAAAATGTGCCAAGATTACTGGAGGACAAAGGGAAAACCATGTTTATTTTACCATGTATTAGCAAAGAGCAATAAGAATACTGTCTGGTTTATACCAGCAAATCTGGCTTTTTTCCATCCATTGCATATCCTGCTGGAATGGAAAGTTCAGAACACCCTGCCCTGCCATTGCCTAGTAAAAGCACCACTTATCTTCTGTATTAATTAGACACTTATCATTTAGAAGCGCTCAGTGACCCCATTAAAAGCAGTCATCCTAACTCCAGGTGTATGTGGAATCATTAGTATTCAGCCCAGAGGGTGCAGTAAAATGACAAGCACAAACTGGATTTGTTTCAGATTCTTACATCTCAGATGCAGGAATGCATCATTTTAGTGCAAGGAATTCACCAATATTTAGCTGCAAAGTTGGTTAACACAAATAACTATAATTATTTACTTTACTGTTTAAGATCAATGATAATGGATTAGGTGAAAAAGGAGCTTTTGATTGTCAGACAATTGGGGGGAACACCTTTTTTTAAATAAGGTAAAATCTCCTGCTTTACGTACTGTCTTTATCAGTGATTAGCCATTAAAGGGACAGTGCACTGTAAATTTTCTCCCTTTTAATTTGCTCCCAATTACCTATTTAACTTGCTAGATTGTATTAAACTGTTTACAAAAACCCAATTTACCTTTATTTTGGCATTTGAAATGGCTGTGTTTTTTTTTTTACTTTTTCCCACTTATACTGAAATAATTAAAGGGACAGTCAACTAAAAAATTGTTATTGTTTAAAAAGATAGAAAATCCCTTTATTACCCATTCCACAGTTTTGCACAACCAACATTATATTAATATACTTTTTACCTTGGTGATTATCTTGTATCTAAGCCTCTTTTGACAGTCCACTGATCACATGACTTTTTATTTATTTATTTATTTATTATCTATTGACTTGCATTTTAGCTGTGTTGTGCAGAACCCACGGGTGTGAGCACAATGTTATCTATATGGCCCACTAGCAGTCTCCTGTTGTGAAAGCAAATAAAAAAGCATGTGATTAAGAGGCTGAGAAACAAGCAGAAATTTAGAGGGTATTGGCTATAAAAAAGGCTATGTAAACACAGTGAAAACAAACTAGAACTGACAGCAGAAATTACACTCCCAGTGTGTGTGTGTGTGTGTGTATGTGCGTGTGTATGTGCGTGTGTGTGTGTATGTGCGTGTGTGTGTGTGTATGTGCGTGTGTGTGTATGTGCATGTGTGTGTGTATGTGCGTGAATGTGCGTATGTGTATGTGCGTGTGTATGTGTGTGGGGAGGGGGGTATAAAGATAACGAAAAGAAAACATTTAGGTTGTTCTTTCAAAGGGCCATATAGAGAAATCGTTATAAAGAATGGAAGAACCCTTTTCTCCATAAAACAACGTCTTTATTTAAATTCTTTAAAATTGGGATAGCAAGCCATCCAGTACAAATTGGAAGGGAAAGCGCAGCACATTGGCTTAAGCGTTTCGGCGAGATGCCGTAGTAATATAGAGAAATCCCACACAATAGGCTAGATTAAAAGTGGCCCACTACTGTTTGCTTGGGACGAGACAAGCAATATTGTGACCACTCTAACTCGCACCTATATTACACGTTAAATGTAAATAGTTGCATTTGAGCGAAAACAAAATTTGCGTTTAACGGATTAGCATGCCTGAAGACCTAGGGCTCCATTTATTAAGCAGCGAATGCTGCTTCAGAGCCCCGTAGCTTCAAGTCCGTCTGAGACAGAAGTTAAGAAGCAGCGGTTGTAAGACCGCTGCTCCTTAACTTGTCCACCACCTTTAGGGTAGCGGACTGAAATCATCCCGATCTGATACGGTTCTGGTATATTGGCAGTGTTTGTCACGTGACATGCCATTCGCTTTACCAGATATAGAGTGAGTGAGTCTGAGATCACACTGAGTTAGTATTATGTGGCACGTGCTGCATTGGGTTTTAGCTTTATTGATGATTGATTATGTGGGAAAAAGATTGATTGATTGGACCCTTCAGGGTTGGGGATTAGCTCTCAAGGAGTTACCTATCCAGCCTTGGCAGTTGAATCGGACGCCACTGTGTGACGTGGTGTGGGCAGTGGAACTGGAAGTGGAAGGAACATCTGGTTTGGGCAGACACGTTGACAGGCAGGAAAGGTATGAGTCAAGTTGTATTTAATAACTTGATCTGGACATTGTCAATAGCAACGAATAAAAGTGTAATCTCAAAACATGTACTTACATCAAGCACCCTCTCCCCAGAAAGGACATATTTGGTAGCTACCCTTGGTTGAGGGAGTGCATGACAAAGGTACAAGAAAGCATGCACCAGCACACATGACAGAGGTACAAGAAAGCATGCACCAGCACACATGACAGAGGTACAAGAAAGCATGCACCAGCACACATGACAGAGGTACAAGGAAGCATGCACCAGAACACGACAGAGGTACAAGGAAGCATGCACCAGCACACATGACAGAGGTACAAATAAGCATGCACCAGCACACATGGCAAAGGTACAAGGAAGCATGCACCAGCACACATGACAGAGGTACAAAGAAGCATGCACCAGGACATATGACAGAGGTACAAGGAAGCATGCACCACCACACATAACAGAGGTACAAGGAAGCATGCACCAGCACACATGGCAAAGGTACAAGGAAGCATGCACCAGCACACATGACAGAGGTACAAAGAAGCATGCACCAGGACATATGACAGAGGTACAAGGAAGCATGCACCAGCACACATGACAGAGGTACAAGGAAGCATGCACCAGCACACATGACAGAGGTACAAGGAAGCATGCACCAGAACACAACATAGGTACAAGAAAGCATGCACCAGCACACATGACAGAGGTACAAGGAAGCATGCACCAGAACACGACAGAGGTACAAGGAAGCATGCACCAGCACACATGACAGAGGTACAAATAAGCATGCACCAGCACACATGACAGAGGTACAAATAAGCATGCACCAGCACACATGGCAGAGGTACAAGGAAGCATGCACCAGCACACATGAGAGAGGTACAAGGAAGCATGCACCAGCACACATGACAGAGGTACAAATAAGCATGCACCAGCACAAATGGCAGAGGTACAAGGAAGCATGCACCAGCACACATGACAGAGGTACAAAGAAGCATGCACCAGGGCATATGACAGAGGTACAAGGAAGCATGCACCAGCACACATGACAGAGGTACAAGGAAACATGCACCAGCACACATGACAGAGGTACAAGGAAGCATGCACCAGAACACGACAGAGGTACAAGGAAGCATGCACCAGCACACATGACAGAGGTACAAATAAGCATGCACCAGCACACATGGCAGAGGTACAAGGAATCATGCACCAGCACACATGACAGAGGTACAAGGAAGCATGCACCAGCACACATGACAGAGGTACAAAGAAGCATGCACCAGGACATATGACAGAGGTACAAGGAAGCATGCACCAGCACACATGACAGAGGTACAAGGAAGCATGCACCAGAACACGACAGAGGTACAAGGAAGCATGCACCAGCACACATGACAGAGGTACAAAGAAGCATGCACCAGCACACATGACAGAGGTACAAGGAAGCATGCACCAGCACACATGACAGAGGTACAAGGAAGCATGCACCAGCACACATAACAGAGGTATAAGGAAGCATGAACCAGCACACATAACAGAGGTATAAGGAAGCATGAACCAGCACACATGACAAAGGTACAAGGAAGCATGCACCAGCACACATGACAAAGGTACAAGGAAGCATGCACCAGCACACATAACAGAGGTATAAGGAAGCATGCACCAGCACACATGACAGAGGTATAAGGAAGCATGAACCAGCACATATGACAGAGGTACAAGGAAGCATGCACCAGCACACATAACACAGAGGTATAAGGAAGCATGCACCAGCACACATGACAGAGGTATAAGGAAGCATGAACCAGCACACACGACAGAGGTACAAGGAAGCATGCACCAGCACACATGGCAGAGGTACAAAGAAGCATGAACGAGCACACACGACAGAGGTACAAGGAAGCATGCACCAGTACATATGACAGAGGTACAAGGAAGCATGCACCAGCACACACGACAGAGGTACAAAGAAGCATGAACCAGCACACACGACAGAGGTACAAGGAAGCATGCACCAGCACATATGACAGAGGTACAAGGAAGCATGCACCAGCACACATAACAGAGGTACAAGGAAGCATGCACCAGCAAACATAACAGAGGTATAAGGAAGCATGAACCAGCACACACGACAGAGGTACAAGAAAGCATGCACCAGCACACACGACAGAGGTATAAGGAAGCATGCACCAGCACACATGACAGAGGTACAAAGAAGCATGAATCAGCACACACGACAGAAGTACAAGGAAGCATGCACCAGCACACATGACAGAGGTATAAGGAAGCATGCACCAGCACACATGACAGAGGTACAAGGAAGCATACACCAGCACACATGACAGAGGTACAAGGAAGCATGCACCAGCACATATGACAGAGGTACAAGGAAGCATGCACCAGCACACATAACAGAGGTACAAGGAAGCATGCACCAGCACACATAACAGAGGTATAAGGAAGCATGCACCAGCACACATAACAGAGGTATAAGGAAGGATGAACCAGCACACATGACAGAGGTACAAGAAAGCATGCACCAGCACACACGACAGAGGTATAAGGAAGCATGCACCAGCACACATAACAGAGGTATAAGGAAGGATGAACCAGCACACATGACAGAGGTACAAGAAAGCATGCACCAGCACACACGACAGAGGTATAAGGAAGCATGCACCAGCACACAGGACAGAGATACAAGGAAGCATGCACCAGCACACATGACAGAGGTACAAGGAAGCATGCACCAGCACACATAACAGAGGTATAAGGAAGCATGAACCAGCACACATAACAGAGGTATAAGGAAGCATGAACCAGCACACATGACAGAGGTACAAGGAAGCATGCACCAGCACACATGACAGAGGTACAAGGAAGCATGCACCAGCACACATGACAGAGGTACAAGGAAGCATTTACCAGCACACAGGACAGAGGTACAAAGAAGCATGCACCAGCACACATGACAGAGGTACAAGGAAGCATGCACCAGCACACATGACAGAGGTACAAGGAAGCATGCATCAGCACACAGGACAGAGGTACAAATAAGCATGCACCAGCACACATGACAGAGGTACAAAGAAGCATGCACCAGCACACAGGACAGAGGTACAAAGAAGCATGCACAAGCAAACATGACAGAGGTACAAGGAAGCATGCACCAGCACACATGACAGAGGTACAAGGAAGCATGCACCAGCACACAGGACAGAGGTACAAATAAGCATGAACCAGCACACACGACAGAGGTATAAGGAAGCATGCACCAACACATATGACAGAGGTACAAGGAAGCATGCACCAGCACACATAACAGAGGTACAAGGAAGCATGCACCAGCACACATAACAGAGATATAAGGAAG
Source organism: Bombina bombina (assembly GCF_027579735.1). Classification (NCBI taxonomy): domain Eukaryota; kingdom Metazoa; phylum Chordata; class Amphibia; order Anura; family Bombinatoridae; genus Bombina; species Bombina bombina. Next base: position 335,173,448 of record NC_069502.1, read on the forward strand.
CATGAACCAGCACACACGACAGAAGTACAAGGAAGCATGCACCAGCACACACGACAGAGGTATAAGGAAGCATGCACCAGCACACATGACAGAGGTACAAAGAAGCATGAACCAGCACACACGACAGAGGTACAAGGAAGCATGCACCAGCACACATGACAGAGGTATAAGGAAGCATGCATCACCACACATGACAGAGGTACAAGGAAGCATGCACCGGCACACATGACAGAGGTACAAAGAAGCATGCACCAGCACACAGGACAGTGGTACAAAGAAGCATGCACCAGCACACATGACAGAGGTACAAGGAAGCATGGATCAACACACATGACAGAGGTACAAGGAAGCATGTACCAGCACACAGGACAGAGGTACAAATAAGCATGCACCAGCGCACATGACAGAGGTACAAGGAAACATGCACCAGCACACAGGACAGAGGTACAAAGAAGCATGCACCAGCACACATAACAGATGTATAAGGAAACATGAACCAGCAAACACGACAGAGGTACAAGGAAGCATGCACCAGCACACACGACAGAGGTATAAGGAAGCATGCACCAGCACACATGACAAAGGTACAATGAAGCATGAACCAGCACACACGACAGAGGTACAAGGAAGCATGCACCAGCACACATGACAGAGGAATAAGGAAGCATGCACCAGCACACATGACAGAGGTACAAGGAAGCATGCACCAGCACACATGACAGAGGTACAAGGAAGCATGCACCAGCACACAGGACAGAGGTACAAAGAAGCATGCACCAGCACACATGACAGAGGTACAAGGAAGCATGCACCAGAACACATGACAGAGGTACAAAGAAGTATGCACCAGCACACATGACAGAGGTACAAAGAAGCATGCACCAGCACACATGACAGAGGTACAAGGAAGCATGCACCAGCACACATGACAGAGGTACAAGGAAGCATGCACCAGCACACAGGACAGAGGTACAAATAAGCATGCACCAGCACACATGACAGAGGTACAAGGAAGCATGCACCAACACACAGGACAGAGGTACAAAGAAGCATGCACCAGTACACATAACAGAGGTATAAGGAAACATGAACCAGCACACACGACATAGGTACAAGGAAGAATGCACCAGCACACATGACAGAGGTACAAGGAAGCATGCACCAGCACACATGACAGAGGTATAAGGAAGCATGCATCACCACACATGACAGAGGTACAAGGAAGCATGCACCGGCACACATGACAGAGGTACAAAGAAGCATGCACCAGCACACAGGACAGTGGTACAAAGAAGCATGCACCAGCACACATGACAGATTTACAAGGAAGCATGGATCAGCACACATGACAGAGGTACAAGGAAGCATGTACCAGCACACAGGACAGAGGTACAAATAAGCATGCACCAGCACACATGACAGAGGTACAAGGAAACATGCACCAGCACACAGGACAGAGGTACAAAGAAGCATGCACCAGCACACATAACAGATGTATAAGGAAACATGAACCAGCACACACGACAAAGGTACAAGGAAGCATGCACCAGCACACACGACAGAGGTATAAGGAAGCATGAAACAGCACACATAACAGAGGTACAAGGAAGCATGAACCAGCACACATAACAGAGGTATAAGGAAGCATGCACCAGCACAGATGACAGAGGTATAAGGAAGCATGACCCAGCACATATGACAGAGGTACAAGGAAGCATGCACCAGCACACATAACACAGAGGTATAAGGAAGCATGCACCAGCACACATGACAGAAGTATAAGGAAGCATGAACCAGCACACAAGACAGAGGTACAAGGAAGCATGCACCAGCACACACGACAGAGGTACAAAGAAGCATGAATCAACACACATGACAGAGGTACAAGGAAGCATGCACCAGCACACATAACAGAGGTACAAGGAAGCATGCACCAGCACACATGACAGAAGTACAAGGACGCATGCACCAGCACACATAACAGAGGTATAAGGAAGCATGCACCAGCACACATGACAGAGGTACAAGGAAGAATGCACCAGCACACATGACAGAGGTACAAGGAAGCATGAACCAGCACACATGACAGAGGTACAAGGAAGCATGCACCAGCACACATGACAGAGGTATAAGGAAGCATGCACCAACACACATGACAGAGGTACAAGGAAGCATGCACCAGCATACATGACAGAGGTACAAGGAAGCATGCACCAGCACACATGATAGAGGTACAAGGAAGCATGCACCAGCACACATGATAGAGGTACAAGGAAGCATGCACCAGCACACATGATAGAGGTACAAGGAAGCATGCACCAGCACACATGATAGAGGTACAAGGACGCATGCACTTTAGGTATAGTGTGATGTAGGATTTGGCTTTAGAGCTTTAAGTAGAGTAAGGGTGAGTCTTCCTGCCTCTTTTTTATTCAGTTCTGTTACAGGATTAATGCCTGGAGTGTAACTAGTTAATTCCGAAGTGAGTATACTGTTATTGATAACATTGGTATCATGCTGGGGTAAATAATGCATGGACCAATGGATGGTGGTATTACTTTCTGTGAATGACAAATACATTGTTTTAAATTTTGGTTAATATTATTAAATTCATATTTTTAATAAATTTTATGACATGTTGTATCAATTTCTTTTAGTTTTATTGTGGTGGTTGAATGGTTTGTGTTTATATGAAAGTGGGGTCCATAAGGAAAGGATGATATTCACTCAGCCATTTTGTCATGTCTTTCATGTTATGTCTACTTGAAAAATGCCTTATCCTGGTGCTGACTAATCCTCTTGAATCTATACAAATTAATTTCATTTTGAAACATACATTTTTTTCTACATAACTAATATTGTAAACTTGCAGATGCTCAGCATTTCAGCTGATTACTTTCAGCTCTCTTGGGCTCTGTGACACTGCCCTCTCCTGGATTCACTCTTATCTCTCTAACAGATCCTTCTCCGTCTCTTTTGCTGGTGACTCCTCCTCTATATTGCCTCTGTCTGTTGGAGTACCTCAAGGCTCTGTCCTGGGTCCTCAAGTCTTCTCTATTTACACTTCTTCACTGGGTAAACTCATCAACAGCTATGGCTTCAACTATCACCTCTATGCTGATGATACCCAAATCTATCTTTCCACCCCTGCACTCTCTCCTTCTGTCAATTCTCACATCTGGCATTTCCTCCTGGATGGCCTCTCACCACCTAAAAATAAACATGTCCAAGACCGAACTACTTCTAATCCCCCCCTCTAACTCTACTCCAGTTTCTAATTTTTCCATCACTGTTGGCGGCACCACTATCTCCCCATCACCCCAAGTCAACTGCCTCAGAGTCACACTCGACTCAAATCTGTCCTTCATTCCCCACATCAAATTGCTCTCTTCTTCCTGCCGCAACCACCTACGGAATATCTCCAAAATTCATCAGTTTCTGAGTGCTGAAACTACTAAACAGCTAATCCACTCCCTGGTAATTTCCCGACTTGACTACTGTAATAACTTACTATCTGGCCTCCCTCTTTCCTGCCTCTCTCTTCTTCAATCTACCCTAAATGCATCTACAAGGCTAATCCACCTCTCTCGACGCTCTGTTTCTTCTGCACCTCTCTGCGAGTCCCTTCACTGGCTCCCCATTCACAGCAGAATTAAATTCAAAATTCTCACCCTGACCTACAAAGCCCTCACCAATACTGCCCCACCCTACCTGTCCTCACTCTTCAACAAATATACTCCAGCCTGCACATCCTCTACATCACCTCCTCTTATGCTAGACTACAGGACTTCTCCTGTGCTGCACCAACCCTCTGGAACGCACTTCCTTGAGCTGTCAGACTTTCCCCTAACCTCTCCTGCTTTAAACCTTCCCTAAAGACCTTTTTATTCAGGTAAGCTTATCACACAATTCATTAACAAATTAACTTTACTCATCTATCTCCTCACTAATATCATTCTAACCTTTGCAGTTCCCACCTCCTGCTTCCCATCCTCCTACCCATCTAGATTGTAAGTTCCCATGGGAATAAAGCCCTCAATCCCCCCTGTATTTGTCTATAAAATGTTGGCTCTTATTTTATTGTTTCTCCGTTGTACTTTTACCCTTGTACCCATGGGCAGCGCTGCGGAATCTGTTGGTGCTTTATAAATAAAGAATAATAATAATATGTATGTATGCTAGCTGTACATTCAAATGGTTGCTCTTGGGTTTAAAATTCCAACTGAATGAAAATGTTCCAGTCGCCACCCTTAAAATAGAAAGTATTTATTATTATCTACATTGCAAGGTTTCATCACTATTCATTTTACTTTGACTCACCTGAACTTAATGCATTGTGCTACATAAATCAAGCTTGTAAATTGTCCTATTCTTTATCATTTGTACTAAATTATAATACCCTGTAGCTATATTTTTATTCAGTCCAGCAAAGCTACATTAATTAGCATATGTATATCTTAAAAACCTGTCTATGATTTCAAATATTCACATCACAATAGTCACCTGATAGCATTTGTCTTTTATTGTATAAATGCTGTATATCCTGCTAATCACACTCCAGATCATGGTAAAAAATGTATTGCAATGGCAGTGTTGTGTTCAGTGCATTATTGAGGACAGAAGAAAATCACCATTGTTAAAATATTCCTGCTAGCTGTCTTCTGCAAAATCCTGGATATCCAGAGGGCCCTGATGAAAGGCAGTCCTTTAGATAATGCAATGAACATTCCCAAAACCTCTACTTAGCTGCCACCTTAAACAATCCCTAAGCCCTGCTATTTATATGTTTAACAACTCATCTGTGAGTAATATACACAAAGCAGTGATTTGATCCTTTTCACTGCCAGTTCCACATACAGAGCAGTGGTTTTACCCCTGGTGACTTTCAATACACATAGCAATGATGATATTCCATTTGTAACTGATAAGACTCAATGTAGTTTTTTTGTTTTTTTTTTACAATCTTTAGATAATAATACATGTAGCAGTGATTTAACCCTGTATGCCAGTAACCCAAGCCAACCAGCAAAATAAAACCCCTATCATGCTATTAATAGACAAAACAATCTTGTTTACCCCAACTGTGTCAGAAACACCTATAAAAGTTATTTTAATCTCTTCTGTGAAAAAAGGGGACATAAGATGTTTTATCACCTTAGGTTCTGTAACACATAAACTAAACTAAAATAAATTGCTTTCTACAGGTAGCTGTAATTATTTGTTCTTTTTTATTCCAAGCGTTTAAACATACTGCAATCATTTAAAAAGAAAGTGATACAATGCAGCACATAATCAGTACCACCTCTTTCTGGTGCCATATGGGGAAAGAATTGAGGCATAGGGGCCTATCTATCAAGCTCTGTATGGAGCTTGCGGGCCCGTGTTTCTCGCAAGCCTTCAGGCTCGCCAATAACACGAGTTATGAAGCAGCAGGTTTTAAGACCGCTGCTCCATAACCTGTCTGCCTGCTCTGAGGAGGCGGACAGACATCGCTGCAATTCAACCCGATCGAATATGATTGGGTTGATTGACACGCCCCTGCATCTGCAGGGGGCGGTGTTGCACCAGCAGTTCACAAGAGTTGCTGGTGCAATGCTGAATATGGAGAGCGTATTGCTCTCCGCATTCAGCAAGGTCTGTCGGACTTGATCCGCAATGTCAGATCATGTCCGACAGGCCTTTCATAAATAGGCCCCATAGACATTAAGCTGATGCTCGGGGAGTTTAAAAACTGGACTATTAAGTGTCCACACCCACATACTCAAAATTATTGTACAGAAGCATGTATATTATTACTATTGCTTATTACAGAGTTAACTCTGGGGGCAAGGCAGATTTCAATAAACAGCATTAGATCTTGACAGTATTTTCTAACATTGTTTTTTACTTTAACCTTTTTTATTAATATTTTAAACTAGCCCCACCCCTCTGGAAAACAAACAAACTAGTAACCTTACTGTTCCACCTCACATTGGCATTTGATTTAATTTTCACTGGATAGTACAGACATTATAGCCTTACTAAGGAACTAAAAATGATACTGGCTTATTCAAATAACTAAATATACACACACACACACATATATATATATATATATATATATATATATATATATATATATATATATATATGTATTACAAACAATTAAGGAAAGAGTATAATTCTATCCAGCACAAATTCAGTAATATCCAATCTCAAAAATTAGACACATATAGGTGTGCACATTTTAGTATAGTTTAATAACATCTTTCTGAAGTTCAAGTACCTACACATAAACAAGGCATCAGAAAGCTCCCACTACCCTGTCTACATTAAATGTCACATAATATAATATAAATCATCAAAATGTTGCATAAGTCAAGCAGCAGACACAAGTTCGAGTTAGTATTCCCAGAAATTCACAATGGGATCCGGTTATAGTCCCATTATACATAGTGCTCCGGATATAGTGGAAACAATACCACTCTGGTATAGCACCGTACCATAAACTAGTGGTTTTACAGCACAGTTAATCCTTCAGATATACAAAGGTAGGGAAAGCCATAATTGGCGTACACTATCACCACTTGGGTATCAGCAATACTGAATCCGTGCGCAGCCCAACTTCAGTACACATATAGATCAGCTTTACCTTTAACTTCAAACCTGTTAGTTCCTTTACTTGGCCACCAGAGTAATATCGCACCACCTTCGAAACAGGAAGAAGTCCAAGAGTTTATGGGTGAAACATGTGTAGCTGATGTGTAACAAGTGTGTTTACAGCTGATCCCAACTCTAGTAGTGGGAGCTCCCAGTATGAAGTGAACAAGCAGCAGAAGGGGCCCCTGCCTTTTCCTTTTAAGCCGAGATTGAGGTGGTGCGTGAGTACGCTTGTTGGCTATGATAAGGAACCAGCAAGTTTGACAATGAGGTAAAGCTCTTCAGTGGTGGAAGCAGAGTTTGGCAAGCTCTGGGCTAATACCGAGACAGAGGTGGTTCGATAGTACGCCTGAATTTACAAGATATAAACATATAATAGTTTCACTATAATTATAATATATTCTATTTTTATAGCACTTTTTGAGAGCATGTGCCCAAAATGGCAATGGGTTTCTAAAAATTCTCTTGTGTGCTCATGGTACCTTGGTATGCATCATTAATAATTTATTTTCTTTTTATACACAATGGGGCTTGCACTGCCAAGACAATTAGAATAAAAATGGTATTTCTAGCAAGTCTGTCAGTGTAACCAATTAAAAAGAGAACAAACATATGTACACTTGTGATAATTCTGTCACATTCCAGATACAGGTCCAAATAACAATAGCATGCAATACTGTCTCACTTGAAAATTTTCAATGCTGGGGAGGCTAGAGGAATGACATATGGTATAAGGATAAGGACTCAGCACTTTCCCATATCAACATACAAACTTATTGCAACATTTTGGGAAATACAACTTTCACTTCCTCAAGCTTGAGGAAGGGAAAGCTGTATTTCCGAAAACATTGCAATAAATTTGTTTGTTGATATAAGAGTGCTTGAACAAATAAAGAAACACGTGTTTTACCATTTCCCCACAATCCACTTAAGGGGGGTCAAAAGGGGGAGGGGCTGATTTATGAGGATACCTATATCTCAAAAACCGACAATGTTACAGACGTGAAAATTGGTATTTAGATTCTCCTAGGAATATAAAGAAACACATGTTTTACCATTTCCCCCAAATTCACTTAAGGGGGGTCAAAAGAGGGAGGGCTGATTTATGAGGATACCTATATCTCAAAAACCGACGATGTTACAGATGTAAAAATAGGTATTTAGATTCTCCTTGAAAAATAAAGAAACAAGTGTTTTACCATTTCCCCAAAATCCACTTAAGGGGTCAAAAGGGGGGGCTGATTTATGAGAATACATATATCTCAAAAGCCGACGATGTTACAGACTTGAAAATTGGTATTTAGATTGACCTTGAAAAATAATAAAAAAACAAGTGTTTTACAATTTCCCCAAAATCCACTTAAGGGGGGTCAAAAGGGGGGCTGATGTATGAGGAATACCTATACCTCAAAACCAAAGATGTTACAGACGTGAAAATTGATATTTAGATTTTCCTTGAAAAATAAAGAAATACGTGTTATACAATTTCCCCAAAATCCACTTAAGGGGGTCAAAAGGGGGCTGATGTATGAGGAATACCTATACCTCAAAAACCAAAGATGTAACAGATGTGAAAATTGGTATTTAGATTCTCCTTTAAAAATGAAGAAACACGTGTTTTAACATTTCCCAAAAATCCATTTAAAGGAACAGTATACACTCATTTTCATATAACTGCATGTAATAGACACTACTATACAGAATAAGATGCACAGATACTGATATAAAAATCCAGAATAAAACAAAAGCTCTGTTGAAAAGGTAGCTGGAAAGCCCACTGCAAGTGGGAAATAAGACCCTCCCCCCTCCCCCTTCTTTTGCAGAAATTTCAAAGACTCTCATGAACGAAAGACGTTTGAGATGAAAATGATCACACTTCAATACCAGAAATGAAGGACTTAATGTAGACTCTGGCTTTCTCACACACTTCCATAACTTTCTATAATCTCTCATCTTATTGTCCTATATTGGTTTCTTTTTTCCTTTTGTTTTTCCTCTCATCTTGCCTATTTACTCTCCTCTGTTTATTTATTCTTTCTGGATATTCTCAGCTATTTTCTCCTTCAGACATATTCTCTGCTTTTTATGACACCCCCCTCCCTCCCTTCCATTTGTTGTATGTGATGTGTATCTATAACAAATTGATCAGTATTGCTTTAGACCTGAGGAAGAGAAGAAAACTCTCGAAAGCTTGTCTTTGAAATTATGTTAGTCCAATAAAAAAGGTATCACTGCATACCGCAATACTTTGTTTTTTGAGCATCTTATCTACTGGACTAACACGGCTACTCCAATCTTCACTTAGTGATGTCGCAAACTTAAAATTTTCCATTCGCGAACGGCGAACGCCTGCAAATGTTCGCGAACCGGGCGAACCGCCATTGACTTCAATAGGCAGGCGAACTTTAAAACCCACAGGGACTCTTTCTGGCCACAATAGTGATGGAAAAGTTGTTTCAAGGGTAGTAACACCTGGACTGTGGCATGCCGGAGGGGGATCCATGGCAAAACTCCCATGGAAAATTACATAGTTGATGCAGTCTGTTTTTAATCCATAAAGGGCATAAATCACCTAAAATTCCTAAATTGTTTGGAATAACGTGCTTTAAAACATCAGGTATGATGTTGTATCTTTCAGGTAGTGTAAGGGTTACGCCCGCTTCACAGTGACAGACCAAACTCCCCATTTAACGCACCGCAAACAACAGCAAACAGTCTATTTGCACAACCGCAAACTCCCCATTTGCACAAGGTTGGATACCAAGCTAGCCATGTCCCGTTTCTTGTCCTCACTGATGTCACTGCGCGTGCAATCACTTCCTGGGGTAACAGAAAATGCTCCACCCACAAGATGCTCCTATTATATTACTGCACTGAGGATGCTGCCTGTATCTGTGTGTCCTGCTCCCTGGCCGGAGAGCACAGGGGACACCAGGTCGAGCTGCTGAATGAGGCTTCTGAGAAGAAGAAAAAGAAAGAGAGAAATGTTCTGCAGAAACTGACCACAAAGAGAGAGGAGACTGAGAAAAGAGTCCAGAGTCAGCAGCTGGGAAAAAGAGAACGAAGAGCTAACCAGGAAGATTTGTCACATTGAGGAGCTGTGCAACATGACTGACCCATTAACTGTCCTACAAGAACAGGAATCACACAGAGATGAGATGCTTGGTCGGTCCTCCTACTTCCAAGTTCCAATTTGGGGCACTGCGCGTGCAATCTAATGTGCCACCAGATAGGAGTGGTGTGTTAACTTGTACTATTCTTATAAGTTTAATCCCTGTTACGTGCCCTATCAGGGGACGTGTATATGGCATCGATTTTTGGAACCCGGAGATGATTTTAGGAACCGGGAGATGGAAAAAGATGCTTGGTCGGTCCGACCACGAGATAGATAGATACATAGATTAGATAGATAGATCAATAGATGTAATAGATACATTTGAAGATAGATATGATAGATAGATTTGATAGATAAATAGATAGATTTGATAGATAGATAATTTCCCAGACAGAGAATTACAAGACGGGCGGTCTGGGACCCATGGTAAGGTTCCCAGAGGCAGTTGCGGGGCCCTAGGCTCTGATTAGAACAGAGCACTCTGTGTATCTGCCCTCGGCCGAAATCGGAACATTCTTTAGCTTTCTGTCTGTCGGCCAAATGTCCGTCTGCATTTTGTCAGAGCACTGCGTGCAATCTACTGTGCAACCAGATAGGAGTGGTGTGTTAACTAGTACTATTGTTATCAGTTTAATCCCTGTTACGTCCCCTGTCAGGGGACGTGTATATGGCATGGATTTTAGGAACCGGGAGATGGAAAAAGATGCTTGGACACCCAGTGCAGGTCGTTCTCCTTCAGCCTTTTTATACGAGGGTCCCCGACCCTCAACAGGCACGACAGCATGAAAGACCCCATATGCCATAACTTCCTTTTGCTCAATCAAGTACAGGTATGTCCTCGATTTTAGGAACCTGGAGATAATTTTTAGGAACCGGGAGATGGAAAAAGATGCTTGGACACCCAGTGCAGGTCGTTCTCCTTCAGTCTTTTTATACGAGGGTCCCCGACCCTCAACAGGCACGACAGCATGAAAGACCCCATATGCCATGACTTCCTTTCACACAATCGAGTACAGGTATGGCATCGATTTTAGGAACCCGGAGATAATTTTTAGGAACCGGGAGATGGAAAAAGATGCTTGGACACCCAGTACAGGTCGTTCTCCTTAAGCCTTTTTATACGAGGGTCCCCAACCATCAACAGGCATGACAGCATGAAAGACCCCATATCCCACGACTTCCTTTTGCACAATCGCGTACAGGTATGGCATCGATTTTAGGAACCCAGAGATAATTTTAGGAACCGGGAGATGGAAAAAGATGCTTGGACACCCAGTACAGGTCGTTCTCCTTCAGCCTTTTTATACGAGGGTCCCCGACAGTCAACAGGCATGACAGCATGACAGACCCCATATGCCATGACTTCCTTTTGCACAATCGAGTACAGGTATGGCATCGATTTTAGGAACCCGGAGATAATTTTTAGGAACCGGGAGATGGAAAAAGATGCTTGGTCGGTCTGGCCACGAGATAGATAGATACATAGATTATATAGATAGATCAATAGATGCAATAGATACATTTGATGATAGATACGATAGATAGATATGATAGATCAATAGATAGATTTGATAGATAGATAATTTCCCAGACAGAGAATTACAAGACGTGCGTTCTGGGACCCATGGTAAGGTTCCCAGAGGCAGTTGCGGCGCCCGAGGCTCTGATTAGAACAGTGCACTCTGGAACGCAACTGCCCTCGGCTGAAATCGGAACATTCTTTAGCTTTCTGTCTTTCAGCCAAATGTCCGTCTGCGAAATGTCCGTCTGCCAAATGTCCTTCTGCATTTTGTCAGAGCACCGCGTGCAATCTACTGTGCCAACAGATATGAGTGGTCTGTCAAGTAGTACTATTGTTATCAGTTTAATACCTGTTATGTCCCCTATCAGGGTACGTGTATTTGGCATGGATTTTAGGCACCGGGAGATGGAAAAAGATGCTTGGTCGGTCCGGCCACGAGATAGATAGATTTGATAGATAGATTAATACATAGATTAGATAGATAGATCAATAGATGCAATAGATACATTTGATAGATACGATAGATAGATAGATAGATTTGATAGATAAATAGATAGATTTGATAGATAGATAATTTCCCAGACAGAGAATTTTACAAGACGTGCGGTCTGGGACCCATGGTAAGGTTACTTCCTTTTGCACAATAGAGTACAGGTTGGGGATTGCCTTTTGTGCAAAGAAATTAAGGCCTTGTACCTTCCACTGCGGTGTCCCCTATCAGGGGACGTGTATATGGCATGGATTTTAGGAACCGGGAGATGGAAAAAGATGCTTGGTCGGTACTCCTACTTCAAATTTGGGGCACTGCGTGTGCAATCTATTGTGCCACCAGATATGAGTGGTGTGTTAAGTAGTACTATTCTTAGCAGTTTAATCCCTGTTATGTTTTTTTTTTTTGGTTTGGGTTTTGAAGCCACAGTGCAGCACCAGAGGCCAGAAAAATTATGCATCTACACATGCCTGAAAAATTAGGTATTGTTGCAGCCGCTCCTGTAGCAGCGGCCAGAAAAATTGATGTTTGTTTGACAGTTAGAAAGTGCCCTAAAAGATTGCGGCTTGAACCCTAGTTGTTGGGGGATAAGTCACGCAAGTCATCCGGCATTCGAAGATAGAATACAGCAGCGTGTGGACCATTTTTAGCCCAAGGCAGCTCATCTCATCAGGCCTTTTTTACTCGAATGTATCGCCAAATGTCAGTCCCTTCGGGATCCATCCCTCATTCATTTTAATAAAGGTGAGATAATCAAGACTTTTTTTTACCTAGGCGACTTCTCTTCTCAGTGACAATACCTCCTGCTGCACTGAAGGTCCTTTCTGACAGGACACTTGAAGCAGGGCAGGCCAGAAGTTCGATTGCAAATTAGGATAGCTCAGGCCACAGGTCAAGCCTACACACCCAGTAGTCAAGGGGTTCATCGCTCCTCAGAGTGTCGAGATCTGCAGTTAATGCGAGGTAGTCTGCTACCTGTCGTTTGAGTTGTTCTCTGAGGCTGGATCCTGAAGGGCTGTGGCGATGCATAGGAGTTAAAAAGGTCCGCATGTCCTCCATCAACAACACGTCTGGAAAGCGTCCTGTCCTTGCCGGCGTGGTCCTGGGAGGAGGAGTATTACTTTCATCTCTTCTCCTGTTAGATTCCCGTTGTGCTGTGACATCACCCTTATACGCTGTGTAAAGCATACTTTTTAATTTATTTTTTAACTGCTCCATCCTTTCCGACTTGCAGGAATTCGGTAACATTTCAGTCACTTTATGCTTATACCGGGGGTCTAGTAGCGCGGACACCCAGTACAGTTTGTTATCCTTCAGCTTTTTTATACGAGTGTCCCTCAACAGGCACGACAGCATGAAAGAACCCATTTGCACAAGGTTGGATGCCGAGCTACTCATGTCCCGTTCCTCGTCCTCACTGATCTCACTGAAGGTATCTTCTTCCCCCCAGCCACGTACAACACCACGGGTACCAGATAGGTGACAACAACGAGCACCCTGGGATGCCTGTTGTGCTTGGTCTTCCTCCTCCTCCTCAAAGCCACATTCCTCCTCTGACTCCTCTTCCTGCGTTGCCGCTGTTCCAGCAAGCGATGCTGATAAGGCTGTTTCTGGTGGTGATGGAGACCACAACTCTTCCTCTTCCTCTTCACGCTCATCTATGGCCTGATCCAGCACTCTTCGCAGGGCACGCTCCAGGAAGAAAACAAATGGTATGATGTCGCTGATGGTGCCGTCGGTGCGACTGACTAGGTTTGTCACCTCCTCAAAAGGACGCATGAGCCTACAGGCATTGCGCATGAGCGTCCAGTAACGTGGCAAAAAAATCCCCAGCTCCCCAGAGGCTGTCCTAGCACCCCGGTCATACAAATACTCGTTAACAACTTTTTCTTGTTGGAGCAGGCGGTCGAACATTAGGAGTGTTGAATTCCAATGTGTCGGGCTGTCACAAATCAAGCGCCTCATTGGAAGGTTGTTTCGCCGCTGGATATCTGACAAGTGTGCAATGGCCATGTAGGAACGCCTGAAATGGCCACACACCTTCCTGGCCTGCTTCAAGATGTCCTGTAAGCCTGGGTACTTATGCACAAAGCGTTGTACAATCAGATTACACACATGTGCCATGCACGGCACATGTGTCAACTTGCCCAATTTCAATGCCGCCACCAAATTACTTCTGTTGTCAGAAACCACTTTGCGGATCTCCAGTTGGTGCGGAGTCAGCCACTGATCCACCTGTGCGTTCAGGGCGGACAGGAGTGCTGCTGCGGTGTGACTCTCTGCTTTCAGGCAAGTCAACCCCAAGACGGTGTGACACTGCCGTATCCGGGATGTGGAATAGTACCTGGGGAGCTGGGGGGTGCCGTTGATGTGGAGCAAGATGCAGCAGCAGAAGAGGACTCAGCCGAGGAGGTTATGGAAGAGGATGGAGTAGGAGGAGTAGAGGAGGTGGCAGCAGGCCTGCCTGCAAGTCGTGGCGATGTCACCAACTCCTCTGCAGAGCCAGGCATTCCATGCTTGGCAGCCGTCAGCATGGTTACCCAATGCGCAGTGTAGGTGATATACCTGCCCTCACCATGCTTTGCAGACCAGCTATCAGTGGTCAGATGGACCCTTGCCCCAACGCTGTGTGCCAGACATGCCATTACTTCCTTTCGCACAATCGAGTACAGGTTGGGCATTGCCTTTTGTGCAAATAAATTTCACCTGGATACCTTCCACTGCGGTGTCCCAATAGCTACAAATTTTTTGAACGCCTCAGACTCCACCAGCTTGTATGGTAAAAGCTGGCGGGCTAACAGTTCAGACAAGCCAGCAGTCAGACGCTGGGCAAGGGGGTGACTTGGTGATATTGGCTTCTTACGCTCAAACATGTCCTTGACAGACACCTGACTGTGGGCAAATGAGCAGGAACTGCTCCGGAAAAGAGACGGATTGGCGGATTGTTGAGAGGGGGCAAGGAGCACAGCCTTCGCAAAGCAGTTGTACCTAGGTGGGTGTTGGACTTCCCATGACTCAGTTTCTTTTGGCACAGGTTGCAAATGGCATTGCTGTTGTCAGAGGCAGACACATAAAAAAAATGCCACACTGCTGAGCTCTGCGATGACGGCATTCTGGTGGTGGCAACAGCATGCGTTGATTGGCGTGCTGTCTGGCTGACCCCGGGTGCTGATGCATGCTGTCTCACTGTGCCACTAGCTCCTTGCGACGACCTCCCCTGCTTCCAACTCGTCTCCTCCTCCTGCTCCTCTCTGTCTCCCCATCTGAACTTTCCCCCTGTTCTTCTTCTCTTCTACCGGGCGCCCACGTGACATCCACGGACACATCGTCATCATCAACCCCTTCACTTGTATCTGACAACTCAACAACGGAAGCAACGGCGGGTATAACATCATCATCATCATCATCATCACACCGTGCGTCGTCCATGTCTGTAATGCTGCCTGACTGAGACATATCACAGTTATCTACATCCTCTGTCAATGATGGTTGCACATCACTCATTTCTTCACACTGAGGTCTACATAACTCCTCTGACACATCAAGTGAGGGGGCCGTGGTGCTAGTGTCGGTGGTGGCGGCAGGCGGGCGAGTGGTAAGTTGAGAGGTGCCCGAAGCTAAGCTAGAGGAGGAGGATGGTGCGTCAAGGTTACGAGCGGAAGCTGTAGAAGATTGGGTGTCCTGTGTTATTAAGTCAACTATTTCATTAGATCTTTTTGTGTTCATGGAACTTGGCCTAACACTGGGCATTAGTCTATGGCCAAAGGGAATCACAGCACCACGACCACGACGGCCCCTGTGGGTTGGCCTGCCTCTGCCTGTCATTTTTTTCAACTACTGCTACTATGCGTGTAAGCTACTGTGAGTGGGCACAGTATACACTGTGAGCCAGACACAAAAAACCAGACTGATGTTTCACAGTCAAAATAGTTTTTTTTTATTTTTAAAATGTACACTTACATTACTATTAAACAAGATAATGTTAGTGGTGGCACTGGACAAGTGGGCAAAGTATACGCTGTGAGCCTGACACAAAAAAGCAGACTTATGTTTCACTGTCAAAATAGTTTTTTTATTTTTAAAATGTACACTTACACTACTATTACACAAGATAATATGAGTGGTGGCACTGGGCAAGTGGGCACAGTATACGCTGTTAGCCTGGCACAAAAAAGCAGACTGATATTTTACAGTCAAAATAGTTTTTTTATTTTGAAAATTTACACTTACACTACTATTAAACAAGATAATATGAGTGGTGGCACTGGACAAGTGGGCACAGTATACGCTGTGAGCCTGACACAAAGAAGCAGACTGATGTTTCACAGTCAAAATAGTTTTATTATTTTTAAATGTACACTTACACTACTATTAAACAAGATAATATGAGTGGTGGCACTGGGCAAGTGGGCACAGTATACGCTGTGAGCCTGACACAAAAAAGCAGACTGATGTTTCACAGTCAAAATATTTTTTTTATTTTTAAAATGTACACTTACACTACTATTAAACAAGATAATATGAGTGGTGGCCCTGGACAAGTGGGCACAGTATACGCTGTGAGCCTGACACAAAAAAGCAGACTGATGTTTCACAGTCAAAATAGTTTTTTTATTTTGAAAATTTACACTTACACTACTATTAAACAAGATAATATGAGTGGTGGCACTGGACAAGTGGGCACAGTATACGCTGTGAGCCTGACACAAAGAAGCAGACTGATGTTTCACAGTCAAAATAGTTTTTTTATTTTTAAATGTACACTTACACTACTATTAAACAAGATAATATGAGTGGTGGCACTGGGCAAGTGGGCACAGTATACGCTGTGAGCCTGACACACACGCTGGCAGTGGCAGGCTGGCCTGGCAACTGCAATTAGATTACACTAGCAGACTGATGTAAAAAAAAAAATTCAAAAAAATTACACTACTGTTACACCAGATATGACTGGTGGTGGCACTGATAAAGAAGGCACAGTATATGCTGTGAGCCTGACACACAGGCTGGCAGTGGCAGGCTGGCCTGGCAACTGAAATTAGATTACACTAGCAGACTGATGTAAAAGTATTTTTTTTAAAAATTTACACTACTGTTACACCAGATATGACTGGTGGTGGCACTGAGAAAGAAGGCACAGTATATGCTGTGAGCCTGACACACAGGCTGGCAGTGGCAGGCTGGCCTGGCAACTGAAATTAGATTACACTAGCAGACTTATGTAAAAATAATTTTTACAAATATTTACACTAATGTTACACCAGATATGAGTGGTGGCACTGAGCAAGTAGGCACAGTATATGCTGTGAGCCTGACACACAGGCTGGCAGTGGCAGTCTGGCCTGGCAACTGAAATTAGATTACACTAGCAGACTGATGTATAAAAAATGACACTACTGTTACACCAGATATGACTGGTGGTGGCACTGATAAAGAAGGCACAGTATATGCTGTGAGTCTGACACACAGGCTGGCAGTGGCAGGCTGGCCTGGCAACTGAAATTAGAATATACTAGCAGATTGATATAAAAGTTGTTGTTTTTTTAATTTACACTACTGTTACACCAGATATGAGTGGTGGCACTGAGCAAGTAGGCACAGTATATGCTGTGAGCCTGACACACAGGCTGGCAGTGGCAGGCTGGCCTGGCAACTGAAATTAGATTACACTAGCAGACTGATGTAAAAGGTTTTTTTTTTAAAATGTACACTACTGTTACACCAGATATGACTGGTGGTGGCACTGAGAAAGAAGGCACAGTATATGCTGTGAGCCTGACACACAGGCTGGCCTGGCAACTGAAATTAGATTACACTAGCAGACTGATATAAAAGTTTTTTTTTTAAATTTAAACTACTGTTACACCAGATATGACTGGTGGGTGGCACTGAGCAAGTAGGCACAGTATATGCTGTGAGTCTGACACACAGGCTGGCAGTCGCAGGATGGCCTGGCAACTGAAATTAGATTACACTAGCAGACTGATGTAAAAGTATTTTTTTTAAAAATTTACACTACTGTTACACCAGATATGACTGGTGGTGGCACTGAGAAAGAAGGCACAGTATATGCTGTGAGCCTGACACACAGGCTGGCAGTGGCAGGCTGGCCTGGCAACTGAAATTAGATTACACTAGCAGACTTATGTAAAAATAATTTTTACAAATATTTACACTAATGTTACACCAGATATGAGTGGTGGCACTGAGCAAGTAGGCACAGTATATGCTGTGAGCCTGACACACAGGCTGGCAGTGGCAGTCTGGCCTGGCAACTGAAATTAGATTACACTAGCAGACTGATGTAAAAAAAATGACACTACTGTTACACCAGATATGACTGGTGGTGGCACTGATAAAGAAGGCACAGTATATGCTGTGAGTCTGACACACAGGCTGGCAGTGGCAGGCTGGCCTGGCAACTGAAATTAGAATATACTAGCAGATTGATATAAAAGTTGTTGTTTTTTTAATTTACACTACTGTTACACCAGATATGAGTGGTGGCACTGAGCAAGTAGGCACAGTATATGCTGTGAGCCTGACACACAGGCTGGCAGTGGCAGGCTGGCCTGGCAACTGAAATTAGATTACACTAGCAGACTGATGTAAAAGGTTTTTTTTTTAAAATGTACACTACTGTTACACCAGATATGACTGGTGGTGGCACTGAGAAAGAAGGCACAGTATATGCTGTGAGCCTGACACACAGGCTGGCCTGGCAACTGAAATTAGATTACACTAGCAGACTGATATAAAAGTTTTTTTTTAAAATTTAAACTACTGTTACACCAGATATGACTGGTGGGTGGCACTGAGCGAGTAGGCACAGTATATGCTGTGAGCCTGACACATAGGCTGGCAGTGGCAGGCTGGCCTGGCAACTGAAATTAGATTACACTAGCAGACTGATGTAAAAGTTTTTTTTTTTTTTTTAATTTACACTAATGTTACACCAGATATGAGTTGTAGAACTGAGCAAGTAGGCACAGTATATGCTGTGAGCCTGACACACAGGCTGGCAGTGGCAGGCTGGCCTGGCAACTGAAATTAGATTACACTAGCAGACTGATGTAAAAGTTTTATTTTAAAATTTACACTAATGTTACACCAGATATGACTGGTGGTGGCACTGAGAAAGAAGGCACAGTATATGCTGTGAGCCTGACACACAGGCTGGCAGTGGCAGGCTGGCCTGGCAACTGAAATTAGATTACACTAGCAGACTGATATAAAAGTTTTTTGTTTTTTTTAAATTTACACTACTGTTACACCAGATATGACTGGTGGTGGCACTGAGCAAGTGGGCACAGTATATGCTGTGAGCCTGACACACAGGCTGGCAGTGGCAGGCTGGCCTGGCAACTGAAATTAGATTACACTAGCAGACTGATGTAAAAGTTTTTTTTTTTAAATTTACACTAATGTTACCCCAGATATGAGTGTTGGCACTGAGCAAGTAGGCACAGTATATGCTGTGAGCCTGACACACAGGCTGGCAGTGGCAGGCAGGCAACTGCTATTAGATTACAAAAAAAAAAAGACTGATGTAGCCCTAAAAAGGGCTTTTTGGGGTGCTGTGCTTACAGCAGAGATCAGATGAGTCCTTCAGGACTGTAGTGGACACTGAATACACTAGCCTAGCTATCGATTTCCCTATTAAATTTGCAGCAGCTACACTGTCCCTCCTCTCACTAGCAATGCAGCTTCAGAATGAATCTAAAATGGCTGCTGTCCATGAGGTGTAAGGGTCTGGGAGGGAGGGTCTGCTGCTGATTGGCTGGAATGTGCCTGATGACTGTGAGATACAGGGTCAAAGTTTAGGCAATGATGACGAATAGGGGGCGGATTGAACATCGCATATGTTCGCCCGCCACTGCGAACACGAACAAGCTATGTTCGCTGGGAACTGTTCTCCAGCGAACTATTCGCGACATCACTAATCTTCACTAATATATATATATATATATATATATATATATATATATACATACACACACACATACAGTCATGGCCAAAAATATTGGCACCCCTGCATTTCTGTTAGATAATGCACCACTTCGCCCAGAAAAGTGTTGCAATTACAAATGTTTAGGCATTCTCATGTTTCTTTTTTTTTAAATTTACACTAATGTTACACCAGATATGAGTGGTGGCACTGAGCGAGTAGGCACAGTATATACCTGACACACAGGCTGGCAGTGGCAGGCTGGCCTGACAACTGAAATTAGATTACACTAGCAGACTGATGTAAAAGTTTTTTTAAAAAAAAAATTACACTACTGTTACACCAGATATGACTGGTGGTGGCACTGAGAAAGAAGGCACAGTATATGCTGTGAGCCTGACACACAGGCTGGCAGTGGCAGGCTGGCCTGGCAACTGAAATTAGATTACACTAGCAGACTGATATAAAAGTTTTTTGTTTTTTTTAAAATTTACACTACTGTTACACCAGATATGACTGGTGGTGGCACTGAGCAAGTGGGCACAGTATATGCTGTGAGCCTGACACACAGGCTGGCAGTGGCAGGCTGGCCTGGCAACTGAATTTAGATTACACTAGCAGACTGATGTAAAAGTTTTTTTTTTTTTTAAATTTACACTAATGTTACACCAGATATGAGTGGTGGCACTGAGCAAGTAGGCACAGTATATGCTGTGAGCCTGACACACAGGCTGGCAGTGGCAGGCAGGCAACTGCTATTAGATTACAAAGAAAAAAAAAAAAGACTGATGTAGCCCTAAAAAGGGCTTTTTGGGGTGCTGTGCTTACAGCAGAGATCAGATGATGACACTGAATACATTAGCCTAGCTATCAATTTCCCTATTAAATTTGCAGCAACTACACTGTCCCTCCTCTCACTAGCAATGCAGCTTCAGAATGAATCTAAAATGGCTGCTGTCCATGAGGTGTAAGGGTCTGGGAGGGAGGGTCTGCTGCTGATTGGCTGGAATGTGCCTGATGACTGTGAGATACAGGGTCAAAGTTTAGGCAATGATGACGAATAGGGGGCGGATTGAACATCGCATATGTTCGCCCGCCGCTGCGAACACGAACAAGCTATGTTCGCCGGGAACTGTTCTCCAGCGAACTGTTCGCGACATCACTAATCTTCACTAATATATATATATATATATATATATATATATATATATATATATATATACATACACACACACATACAGTCATGGCCAAAAATATTGGCACCCCTGCATTTCTGTCAGATAATGCACCACTTCGCCCAGAAAAGTGTTGCAATTACAAATGTTTAGGCATTCTCATGTTTCTTTATTTTGTTTGTATTGGTATGACACAAAAAAAATCTGACATATTCCACGCAAAACTGCAAAAATGGACTGGACAAAATTATTGGCACCTTCTCAAAATTGTAAAAAATAATTGCATTCCAAGTTTGTGATGCTCCGGTAATTTGTAATTAAACTCACCTGTATCAATATAGACAATATAGAAATCACACCGGCAACCAGTTGAAATGGTGAAAAATTGATTTAACCTTGCTGTTGTGTGTCTTTGTGTGGCACACTGAGCATGGAGTAGAGAAAGAACAGCAAAGAATTGTCTGAGGATTTGAGGACAAAAATTGTGGAAAAGCATGGACAATCTCAAGGTTACAAGTCCATCTCCAGAAATCTTAATGTTCCTGTGTCACCTACATTGCAACATTGTCAAGAAGTTTACAGCCCATGGCACTGTAGCTAATCTCCCTGGACGTGTACGAAAGAGAAAAATTGATCAAAGATTTCAACAAAGGATTGTTCGAATGGTGGATAAAAAACCTCAATCAACTTCCAGACAAATTCAAGCTGACCTTCAGGCACAGGGTACAAGTGTGTCAGCTGGCACTATACGTCGCCATCTTAATGAAAAGGGATGCTATGGTAGGAGACCCAGGAGGACTCCACTGCTGACACAGAAACACAAAAAAGCCAGATTGGAGCTTGCCAAAACTTACCTGAGGAAGCCAAAATCTTTTTGGGAGAATGTGCTGTGGACTGACGAAAAAAAATTACAGCTTTTTGGGAAAGACCATCATTCTACTGTTTTCAGAAAAAGAAATGAGGCTTTTAAAGAAAATAATACAGTCCCTACAGTCAAACATGGTGTAGGTTCACTGATTGTTTGAGGTTGCTTTGCTGCTTCAGGCACTAGATGTCTTGACTGTGAGCATGGCATTATGAAATCTGAAGACTACCAATGAATTCTGTAATACAATGTAGGGCCCAGTGTCAGAAAGTTGGGTCTCTGTCAGAGGTCATGTGTCTTACAGCACGACAATTACCCAAAGCACACGTCAAAAAGCACCCAGAAATGGATTAAGACAAAGCGCTGGAGAGTACTGACCTGGCCAGCAATGATTCCAGATCTCAAATCCCATAGAGCACCTGTGGAGAGATCTCAAAACAGCAGTTGGGGAAAAAAAACTTCCACTCTGACCTGGAGCAGTTGGCAAAAGAAGAGTTGTCTAAAATTCCAGTAGTGAAGTGTAAGAAACTCATTGATGGTTACAGGAAGCGATTTATTTCAGTTATTTTTTCCAAGGGTGTGCTACCAAATATTAAATTGAGGGTGCCAATAATTTGGTCCAGACAGTCCATTTTTTGAGTTTTGCGTGGAATGTTTCAGATTTGGCTGTTTTTCTCCACTTTTTTGTGTCATACCAATACAAAAAAAAAAAAATAAACATGATAATGCCTAAACATTTATAATTGCAACAATTTTCTGGGCGAAGTGGTGCATTATCTGACAAAAATGCAGGGGTGCCAATATTTTTGGCCATGAATGTTCCAATCAGCCAATAGAATGCAAGCTCAATCCTATTGGTTGATTGGACCAGCCAATAGGATTGAAATTCAATCCTATTGGCTGATTGCATCAGCCAATAGAATTTTTTCAACCTTGATTCCGATTGGCTGATAGAATTCTATCAGCCAATCAGAATCTAAGGGACGCCATCTTGGATGACGTCACTTAAAGGTACCTTCATTCGTCAGGTAGTCGTCATTGGAAGAGGATGCTCCGCGCCGGATGTCTTGAAGATGGACCCGCTCCATGCCGGATGGATGAAGATAGAAGATGCCGTCTGGAGGACCACTTCTTCCGGCTTCGTTGAGGACTTCTTGCCGCTTCGATGAGGACTTCTCCCGGCTTCGTTGAGGATGGATGTAGGATCTTCAAAACTGTAAGTGGATCTTCAGGGGGTTAGTGTAAGGTTTTTTTAAGAGTTTATTGGGTGGGTTTTATTTTTAGGTTAGGGCTTTGGGCAGCAATAGAGCTAAATACCCTTTTAAGGGCAATGCCCATCCAAATGCCCTTTTCAGGACAATGAGGAGCTTAGGTTTTTTTAGTTATCATTTTATTTGGGGGGGTTGGTTGTGTGGGTGGTGGGTTTTACTGTTGGGGGGTTGTTTGAATTTTTTTCAGGTAAAAGAGTTGATTTATTTGGGGCAATGCACCGCAAAAGGCGGGCAATTGGTAGTTTAGTTTAGTTTAGGCTAGGGGTTTTTTTTTTATTTTGGGGGGATTTTTATTTTGATAGGGCTATTAGATTAGGTGTAATTAGTTTAAAGATCTTGTAATTTGTTTTTTATTTTCTGTAATTTAGTGGGGGGGGGGGTTGTTGTAATTTAGCTAATTGTATTGAATTTAGTTAATTGTATTTAATTTAGGGAATTTATTTAATTGTAGTGTTGTGTTAGGTGTTAGTGTAAATTATTTAGTTATTAATAGTATGTTTTATTTATATTTATTTTAATTATATTTAAGTTAGGGGGTGTTAGGGTTAGACTTAGATTTAGGGGTTAATAAATTTAAAATAGTGGCGGCGACGTTGGGGGCGGCAGATTAGGGGTTAATAAATGTAGTTAGGTGGCGGCGATGTTAGGGACGGCAGATTAGGGGTTAATAATATTTAACTAATGTTTGTGAGGCGGGAGTGTGGCGGTTTAGGGGTTAATATGTTTATTATAGTGGCGGCGATGTCCGGAGCTGCAGATTCGGGGTTAATAATTTTATTATAGTGTTTGCGATGCGGGAGGGCCTCAGTTTAGGGGTTAATAGGTAGTTTATGGGTGTTAGTGTACTTTTTAGCACTTTAGTTATGAGTTTTATCCTACAGCTTTGTAGTGTAAAACTTATAACTACTGACTTTAGAATGCGGTACTAATCTTTACTGGATAGGGTGTACCGCTCACTTTTTGGCCTCCCAGGATAAGCTCATAATACCGGCGCTATGGAAGTCCCATTGAAAATAGACTATAAGCAAATTGCATAAGTTGACTTGTGGTAAGGCCAAAAAAGTGTGCGGTGCCCCTAAACCTGCAAGACTCGTAATACCAGCGGTAGTAAAAAAGCAGCGTTATAAGGCTTAACGCTGCTTTTTTACTCATAACGCAAGACTCGTAATCTAGCCGATAGCAAATTAACCTCTCTCCCTTCTCCCTATGTATTTTTGCTGTATTTTGCTGTATTGTGTTTGCTTTGTTTTTTAACACCTACCCCCTATCCAGCTATCCAGCTAACCAGCCCGCCCACCTTTCCTGCTGCATTTAATGGTGCTCGCCGTGCGACTGCGCAGCGGGCGTGCCTAAGGCGCGCCAAAAGCAAGCCCTTTAGTGCCCGACCGCACCCAATGCCACAAACCTTGGCTCCAGAAACTTTCGCCACTACGATGCCAGCACCCTCCACAGGCTCAACATTGGCAGATGGTCCGCCTGCCACCACGCATCCCAGACCAACACCTTCAGACCTTTCACCTGCCGCAACTGCTCCTTCCCCTCCCTCCTGACCACAACCCAACCAACTTACCCACCTAAAAACAGTCGCAATTACCTCAACTGCATCCTCCTCAACACCCGCTCCATCCACAAGCACACCCTCGAAATCTGGAACCTGCTAGCCTCCACCTACCCAGAAGTCGCCTTCCTCACAGAGACCTGGTTGAACCCTGCATCAGCGCCGGACATCGCCACTGCAATACCTGACGGCTACAAGATCTGCCACAAAGACCGCAGCAACCGACCTGGAGGAGACATCACCATCATCCACAAACACACCATCCAAGTCCCAACCAGCTCCAACGACCACTCACCAGGTGTAGAACACCTACACTTCAAGATCCAGGTCAACCCCAGCACCACCCTCCGCGGCACCCTCATCTACAGACCTCCCGGACCTCGTCCCACCTTCTGTGACTTCATCACCGACCACATCGCACCCCATGCCCTCACCTCAATGGACTACATCCTCCTCGTTGACCTCAACTTCCATCTTGACAACCTCAACGATCACAACACCACCCTTCTGGAAAACCTCGGAACCATCGGACTGAAGCAACTCGTAAACTACCCAAACTATGCAGCCAACCACACCCTCGACCCGATCTTTTCCTCAGGCAACCACATCTCAGTCAATCACATCACCGAACTCCTCTGGACTTACCACCACTGCATACACTTCTCCTTCAACAAACCCACCTCCGACAGTACCACCCACCCCGCAGAAACTGGAACAACATCACCCAAGACCAACTACACCGCACCCTAAACAAATCCTCGCCACCTACCTCCACAGACGCCAACTCCTCCGCCCACAACCTCCACCACTGGATTACAGACTGCTCCAACACCCTCGCCCCCCTCAAAAAAACGTTCAGCCACCAAACCATCAACAAGGTCAGCTGGTTCACCCCGGCCCTCCAGGACTCTAAATGCCACTGCAGACGATTAGAAAGAACCTTCTGGAAAAAGCTGACTTTAAGGAAGCATTCACCACCCACCACCACCTCATAAAAAACGAAAAAAACAGCCATCCACAACAGAATCAACTCTAACGCACACAGCAGCAAGGAGTTGTTCTCAGTCATCAAGGAATTCTCTAAGCCGAACAGCGACACCACCAACATCCCACCCTCCCAGGACCTCTGCAATACCCTCGCTTCACAACTCCACCGCAAGATCTTTGACAACTATTACAGTTTCACGCCTCATAACTCAACCTCCACCAACGACTCCCCTACATCCAACGACACCCCTCCCAAATTATCCCCCCACACCACACACGGACTACCTGGAGCCCCCTCACCACAGAGGGCACCCTCAGAATCATGAAATCCATTCACTCCAGTGCACCCTCGGACCCATGCACTCATCACATATTCAACAAAGCAAGAAACACCATCGCCCGTGAACTCCGCCGCACCATCAACTGCTCCATCAAAACCGGCACCTTCCTTGATGTCTGGAAGCACACGAAACTGAAACCCCTGCTGAAGAAACCCTAGGAAGACCCCACGGACCCGAATATCTACCGCGCCATCTCACTACTCCCCTCCCGGTCAAAGTCATAGAAAAGTCCATCAACTTGCAACTTATTGACCACATTGAGGCCAACCACACCTTGGACCACTTCCAATCCGGTTTCAGAAGCAACCACAGCACCAAAACCGCCCCTCCTCACTGCCACAGACGACATCCGTGCCATGCTCAACCGAGGAGAACCCGCCACCCTCCTGGACCTCTCAGCACCTACACGACACCGGCATCTGCAGCAAAGCACTGGAATGGATCAACTCCTTCCTTACGGGCAGGACACAGAAAGTCAGACTCCTGCCCTTCTCCTCCAAACCCACACCAGTCAACTGCAGTGTACCGCAAGGCTCTTCGCTGAGCCCCACCCTCTTCAACATCTACATGGCCCCTCTAGCCACCATCGTCTGACGCCACAACCTCAACATCGTCTCTGATGCCAATGACACCCAGTTAATCATCTCACGCACCCGAGATCCTACCACTGCCAAAAAGAACGTCCACGAAGGCCCAACAGCAGTCACCTCCTGGATGAATGACAACCGGCTCAAACTGAACACAGACAAAACTGAAGTCCTCCTCCTCGGACCTAATAAATCCGCATGGGACAACTCCTGGTGGCCCACAGCACTCGTCAACCCCAACCTACCACATACAAAATCTACGCCTCATCCTGGACTCCTCACTCTTCATGTACTGACAAATCAATGCCATCACCTCAACATATTTCCACATTCTCCACCTGCTACAAAAAAATCTTCAAGTGGATCCCTACCGAAACCAAGAAAACAGTCACCCACGCCCTCATCAGCAGCCGGTTGGACTACGGCAACGCGCTCTCTGCCGGCTCCACCATCAAACTCCAAAAGAGACTCCAACGTATCCAGAACGCCTAAGCCAGACTCATCCTCGACATCGTTCTCCAATGCCACATCACCAAACACCTAAGGAACCTTCACTGGCTCCACATCAACAAGAGAATCACCTTCAAGCTCCTTACCCACGCACTCAAGGCCCTACAGAACATCGGACCTGAATACATCAACCACCGCATACATTTCTACACCCCCGCCAGACAACTCCGATCGGCCGACCAAGCACTTGCAGTCATCCCCCGCATCAGCAAATCCACAGCGGGTAGGAGATCCTTTTCCCACATGGCAGCAAAGACATGGAACACCCTCCCGCTGCACCTCAGACAATCCACCTTACAAAGTTCAGAAAGGACCTCAAAACCTGGCTCTTCGACTGAACGCCCATCCCCTCCCCCTCCTCCTATCCGCTTTCCTTTAGCGCCTTGAGACCCTCACGGGTGATTAGTTTGCGCTCTATAAGTACCCAATAGATAGATAGATAGAACTTGCTTTACCCACTTAATCTAAACCTAAACATTTGATATGCCTACTATAAATGACACTTAATCATCAAAATGTCCATTGCCATGTATTTTTTATCACTAGAAACTACTGTGCCTTTTCCCAAGACACGACTAACTCTTAATTCATGCCCTCATCTTGTCTACTGCAACATACTTCTTCATTGCATTCACAATACTAGCCTCTATTCTCTTCAGTCCATCATGAATAGTCCTGCCACACTCAGCAATCTAACTCAGCAATCAAAACCAGCCTTACAGCTCTGCATTTTCCTATATTGTCAAATTCCAAATCCTAACCTACAAAACATTCAATAATATCACTACCAAAACCTATAGTTGTGTTTTTAAATTATGGTCAGTTCTGTTCTGCTTAAAGCGACAGTCTACACCTTGGTCATCTTAAAGTCTTACCTTAGATTAAGCTGCAAACAGCCTCCTGCACCTCTTCTATATCACGCAGCAGGAACAGTAAAAAGGTTATTTTGAAATGAATAATTGTGGACGTTGTGGACTCACTATATCTTAGGAAAGAAAGAGACATAACCTTTTAATAATAATTTACCTAAGCAACTACTGAATATATTGCTATTATCTAAATACTAACAGTATAACATATATGTGATATAAACAGTAGGGATAGCAATGGGTTTATGGGTCCAATTATATAAAAGTATCTGGTCCTGTTAGATTCTATAAGAAATCTCACAAGTATTATGACGACCCTGTCTTTTACGAAAGTCCCTGTCTTTACCTTTAGATCAGTGTTTCTCAACCGCAGTCCTCAAATACCCCCAACAGGCCAGGTTTTCATCATAGCTGAACTAGAGCACAGGTGAAATAATAATCTGATCACTAACCATGGTTACTAACCTGCTCTCACACATAAGATGATTATTTTCAACTGTGCTCTAGTTCAGCTATTAAGAAAACCTGGCCTGTTGGGGGTACTTGAGGACCGCGGTTGAGAAACACTGCCTTAGAGACCTCCTTTTGCGGAGGTGGCTCACCAAAAACTAGTGCTTCAAAGCAAGAAATTTGTTTTATTGTGTTAGAGATCCAAGAGTTGCCTCATCTTGTATTAGGCAACAAAACAAAATAAAG
Source organism: Bombina bombina (assembly GCF_027579735.1). Lineage (NCBI taxonomy): Eukaryota > Metazoa > Chordata > Amphibia > Anura > Bombinatoridae > Bombina > Bombina bombina. Next base: position 335,202,021 of record NC_069502.1, read on the forward strand.
TGTTCTCTTGTTTTGTGAACTGATTATCCTTTTAACTATTTGAGCTATTGTTGCTTTATGTAATACCTTAAGTTTTGGTGTATAAAGTAATTGAGCTGATTGGAACAGCCAATAGAATGCAAGCTCAATCCTATTGGCTGATTGGATCAGCCAATAGGATTGAACTTCAATCCTATTGGCTGTTTGCATCAGCCAATAGGATTTTTTCTACCTTAATTCCAATTGCTTGATAGAATTCTATCAGCAAATCGGAATCTAAGGGAAGCCATCTTGGATGACGTCACTTAAAGGAACCGTCATTCAGTAAGAAGACTTTGTTTGAAGAGGATGCTCCGCGTTGGATGTCTTGAAGATGGACCCGCTCCGCGTCGGATGGATGAAGATAGAAGATGCTGTCTGGATGAAGACTTCTGCCCATCTGGAGGACCACTTCACCCGGCTTGGATGAAGACTTCTCCCGGCTTCTTGAGGACTTCGGCCCGGTTGGATGAAGACTTCTGCCGCTTCCTTGAGGATGGATGTCTGGTCTTCAGAATAGTAAGTCGATCTTCAGGGGGTTAGTGTTAGGTTTTTTAAAGGGTGTATTAGGTGGGTTTTATTTTTAGGTTAGGGTTTGGGCCTGCAAAAGAGCTAACTGCCCTTTTAAGGGCAATGCCCATCCAAAGGTTGTTTTCGATTTTATTTGGGGGGTTGGTTGTGTGGGTGGTGGGTTTTACTGTTGAGGGGGTTGTTTGTATTTTTTTTACAGGTAAAAGAGCTGATTACTTTGGGGCAATGCCCCACAAAAGGCCCTTTTAAGGGCTATTGATAGTTTAGTTTAGGCTAGGGTTTTTTTTTATTTTGGGGGGACTTTTTTATTTTGATAGGGCTATTAGATTAGCTGTAATTAGTTTAAATATCTTGTAATTTGTTTATTATTTCCTGTAATTTAGTATTTGTTTGTTTTTTGTACTTTAGCTAATTTTATTTAATTTATTTAATGGTTGTTAATTTAGTTAATTTATTTAATTATAGTGTAGTGTTAGGTGTTATTGTAACTTGGGTTAGGTTTTATTTTACAGGTACTTTTGTATTTATTTTAGCTAGGTAGTTATTAAATAGTTAATAACTATTTAATAACTATTCTACCTAGTTAAAATAAATACAAACTTGCCTGTAAAATAAAAGTAAACCCTAAGATAGCTACAAAGTAACTATTAGTTATATTGTAGCTAGCTTAGGGTTTGTTTATTTTATAGGTAAGTATTTAGTTTTAAATAGGAATTATTTAGGTAATGATAATGGTAATTTTTATTTAGATTTATTGTAATTATATTTAACTTAGGGGGTGTTAGGGTTAGACTTAGGTTTAGGGGTTAATACATTTAGTATAGTGGTGGCGACGTTGGGGGCGTCAGATTAGGGGTTAATAAATGTAGGTAGGTGGCGGCGATGTTAGGGACGGCAGATTAGGGGTTAATAATATTTAACTAGTGTTTGCGAGGCGGGAGTGCAGCGATTTAGGGGTTAATATGTTTATTATAGTTGCGGCGATGTCCAAAACGGCAGATTAGGGGTTAAAAATTTTATTTTAGCGTTTGCAATGCGGGAGGGCCTCGGTTTAGGGGTTAATAGGTAGTTTATGGGTGTTAGTGTACTTTTTAGCACTTTAGTTATGAGTTTTATGTTACAGCGTTGTACCATAAAACTCTTAACTTCTGACTTTTAAATGCGTTAAGGATCTTGGAGGTAGTGGGTGTACCGCTCACTTTTTGGCCTCCCAGGACAGACTCGTAATACCGGCGCTATGGAAGTTCCATAGAAAAAAGACTTTACAAAGTTTACGTAAGTCGTTTTGCGGTAAGGCCAAAGAAGTGTGCGGTGCCCCTAAACCTGCAAGACTCGTAATAGCAGCGGTAGGGAAAAAGCAGCGTTAGGACCTGTTAACGCTGCTTTTTCAGCCTAACGCACAACTCGTAATCTAGCCGATTAATTGTCATTACCTTAAAGGACAAAATATAAATGCACATATATGAATTACATCTTTGAATGCTTCTAGTAAAAGTTATCACTGTTTTAGTGTTAGCATTTTTCTCTGCACGTGCATGTGAAGTATAGCTAGATATTCTCAGTACACCAACATTTTAAATACTGCAACTGCTCAGAGTGCACGTGATTGTATCATACCAGCAATTAACAAATGGAGTCATTACCAGATGAATCCTTACCTTAGGCCAGTGATTTTCAACTTTTTTTTGCTGTGGCACACTTTTTTACATTAAAAAATCCTGCGGCACACCACCATCCCAAAATTTTACAAAATCACACACTGTAGCCTAATACAGCATATATATATATATATATATATATATATATATATATATATATATATATATACAAAGTAATACGCCTAGATTTAGAGTTTGGCTGTAGCCGTCAAAACCAGCGTTAGAGGCTCCTAACGCTGGTTTTGGCCACCCTCTGGTATTTAGAGTCAGTCAGGAAAGGGTCTAACGCTCACTTTCCAGCCGCGACTTTTCCATAACGCAGATCCCCTTACGTCAATTGCGTATCCTATCTTTTCAACGGGATCTTTCTAACGCCGGTATTTAGAGTCGTGGCTGAAGTGAGCGTTAGAAATCTAACGACAAAACTCCAGCCGCAGCAAAAAGTCAGGAGTTAAGAGCTTTCTGGGCTAACGCCGGTTTATAAAGCTCTTAACTACTGTGCTCTAAAGTACACTAACACCCATAAACTACCTATGTACCCCTAAACCGAGGCCCCCCCACATCGCCGCCACTCGATTAATTTTTTTTAACCCCTAATCTGCCGACCGCACATCGCCGCCAGCTACGTTATACTTATGTACCCCTAATCTGCTGCCCCTAACACCGCCGACCCCTATATTATATTTATTAACCCCTAATCTGCCCCCCTCAACGTCGCCGACACCTACCTACACTTATTAACCCCTAATCTGCCGACCGGACCTCGCCGCTACTATAATAAAGTTATTAACCCCTAATCCGCCTCACTCCCCCCTCAAGAACCCTATAATAAATAGTATTAACCCCTAATCTGCCTTCCCTAACCTCACCGACACCTAACTTCAAGTATTAAGCCCTAATCTGCCGACCGGACCTCACCGCTACTATAATAAATGTATTAATCCCTAAAGCTAAGTCTAACCATAACCCTAACACCCCCCTAAGTTAAATATAATTTAAATCTAACGAAATAAATTAACTCTTATTAAATAAATTATTCCTATTTAAAGCTAAATACTTACCTGTAAAATAAACCCTAATATAGCTACAATATAAATTATAATTATATTGTAGCTATTTTAGGATTAATATTTATTTTACAGGCAACTTTGTAATTATTTTAACCAGGTACAATAGCTATTAAATAGTTATTTACTATTTAATAGCTACGTAGTTAAAATAATTACAAAATTACCTGTAAAATAAATCCTAACCTAAGTTACAATTAAACCTAACACTACACTATCAATAAATTAATTAAATAAAATACCTACAAACAAATACAATTAAATAAACTAACTAAAGTACAAAAAATAAAAAAAGAACTAAGTTACAAAAAATAAAAAAATCTTTACAAACATTAGAAAAATATTACAACAATTTTAAACTAATTACACCTACTCTAAGCCCCCTAATAAAATAACAAAGCCCCCCAAAATAAAAAAATGCCCTACCCTATTCTAAAATTAAAATAGAAAAGCTCTTTTACCTTACCAGCCCTTAAAAGGGCCCTTTGCGGGGCATGCCCCAAAGAATTCAGCTCTTTTGCCTGTAAAAAAAAAACATACAATACCCCCCCCCAACATTACAACCCACCACCCACATACCCCTAATCTAACCCAAACCCCCCTTAAATAAACCTAACACTAAGCCCCTGAAGATCTCCCTACCTTGTCTTCACCACACCGGGTTCACCGATCCGTCCACCAAAGTCTTGATCCAAGCCTCCAAAAAAGCCCAAGCGGGGGCTGAAGAGTGACGTCCATCCTCCTAAAGAATTCCATCTTCGGGCAGAAGTCTTCATCCTATCCGGGCAGAAGAGTCGATCCGGACCGGCAAACATCTTCATCCAAGCCGCATCTTCTATGTTCTTCCATCCAATGATGAGCGGCTCCATCTTGAAGACCTCCAGCGCGGATCCATCCTCTTCTTCCGACGACTAGACGACGAATGAAGGTTCCTTTAAGGGACGTCATCCAAGATGGCGTCCCTCGAATTCCGATTGGCTGATAGGATTCTATCAGGTAATCGGAATTAAGGTAGGAAAATTCTGATTGGCTGATGGAATCAGCCAATCAGAATCAAGTTCAATCCGATTGGCTGATCCGATCAGCCAATCAGATTGAGCTCACATTCTATTGGCTGATCAGAACAGCCTATAGAATGCAAGCTCAATCTGATTGGCTGATTGGATCAGCCAATCGGATTGAACTTGAATCTGATTGGCTGATTCCATCAGCCAATCAGAATTTTCCTACCTTAATTCCGATTGGCTGATAGAATCCTATCAGCCAATCGGAATTTGAGGGACGCCATCTTGGATGACGTCCCTTATAGGAACCTTCATTCGTCGTCTAGTCGTCGGAAGAAGAGGATGGATCCGCGCTGGAGGTCTTAAAGATCAGCCGCTCAGAATCAAGTTCAATCCGATTGGCTGATCCAATCAGCCAATAAGATTGAGCTCGCATTCTATTGGCTGATCGGAACAGCCAATAGAATGCAAGCTCAATCTGATTGGCTGATTGGATCAGCCAATCGGATTGAACTTGAATCTGATTGGCTGATTCCATCAGCCAATCAGAATTTTCCTACCTTAATTCCGATTGGCTGATAGAATCCTATCAGCCAATCAGAATGCGAGGGACGCCATCTTGGATGACGTCCCTTAAAGGAACCTTCATTCGTCGCCTAGTCGTCGGAAGAAGAGGATGGATCCGCACTGGAGGTCTTGAAGATCAGCCGCTCGTCATCGGATGGAAGAACATAGAAGATGCCTCCTGGATGAAGATGTTTGCCGGTCCGGATGTCCTCTTCTGCCCGCTTGGATCAAGACTTCAGCCAGAGGATGGATGTCTTCAGCCCCCCGCTTGGGCTTGGATCACGACATCAGAGCCTGAACGGATCGCTGATACCCGGAGTGGTGAAGATAAGGTAGGAAGATCTTCAGGGGCTTAGTGTTAGGTTTATTTAAGGGGGGTTTGGGTTAGATTAGGGGTATGTGGGTGGTGGGTTGTAATGTTGGGGGGGTATTGTATGTTTTTTTTCCAGGCAAAAGAGCTGAATTCTTTAGGGCATGCCCTGCAAATGGCCATTTTAAGGGCTGGTAAGGTAAAAGAGCTTTTCTATTTTAATTTTAGAATAGGGTAGGGCATTTTTTTTATTTTGGGGGGCTTTATTATTTTATTAGGGGGCTTAGAGTAGGTGTAATTAGTTTAAAATTGTTGTAATATTTTTCTAATGTTTGTAAATATTTTATTATTTTTTGTAACTTAGTTCTTTTTTATTTTTTGTACTTTAGTTAGTTTATTTAATTGTATTTAATTGTAGGTATTTTATTTAATTAATTTATTGATAGTGTAGTGTTAGGTTTAATTGTAGATAATTGTAGGTATTTTATTTAATTAATTTATTGCTAGTGTAGTGTTAGGTTTAATTGTAGATAATTGTAGGTATTTTATTTAATTAATTTATTGATAGTGTAGTGTTAGGTTTAATTGTAACTTAGGTTAGGATTTATTTTACAGGTAATTTTGTAATTATTTTAACTAGGTAGCTATTAAATATTTATTAACTATTTAATAGCTATTGTACCTGGTTAAAATAAATACAAAGTTGCCTGTAAAATAAATATAAATCCTAAAATAGCTACAATACAATTATAATTTATATTGTAGCTATATTAGGGATTATTTTACAGGTAAGTATTTAGCTTTAAATAGGAATAATTTATTTAATAAGAGTTAATTTATTTTGTTAGATTTAAATTATATTTAACTTAGGGGGGTGTTAGGGTTATGGTTAGACTTAGCTTTAGGGGTTAATACATTTATTAGAGTAGCGGCGAGGTCCGGTCGGCAGATTAGGGGTTAATAATTGAAGTTAGGTGTCGGCGATGTTAGGGAGGGCAGATTAGGGGTTAATACTATTTCTTATAGGGTTATTGAGGCGGGAGTTAGGCGGATTAGGGGTTAATACATTTATTATAGTAGCAGTGAGGTCTGGTCGGCAGATTAGGGGTTAATATGTGTAGGTAAGGTAGAGGCGACGTTGGGGGGGCAGATTAGGGGTTAATAAATATAATATAGGGGTCGGCGGTGTTAGGGGCAGCAGATTAGGGGTACATAGCTATAATGTAGGTTGCGGCGGTGTACGGAGCGGCAGATTAGGGGTTAATAATAATATGCAGGGGTCAGCGATAGTTTAGATAGTTTAGACTCGGGGTACATGTTAGGGTGTTAGGTGCAGACTTAGGAAGTGTTTCCCCATAGGAAACAATGGGGCTGCGTTAGGAGCTGAACGCTGCTTTTTTTTTTCAGCTCAAACTGTCCCATTGTTTCCTATGGGGGAATCGTGCACAAGCACGTTTTTGAAGCTGGCCGCGTCCGTAAGCACCGCTGGTATTGAGAGTTGCAATGGCGGTAAATTATGCTCTACGCTCCTTTTTTGGAGCCTAACGCACTGAAAACGCAGCCATTCTGTGAAATCTAAATACCAGCGGTATTTAAAAGGTGCAGGGAAAAAAAAGCATGCGTTAGCTACTCGGGTCGTTACCGACAAAACTCTAAATCTAGCCGAAAGATAGGATTGCACAATCATACTTCCAGTACTGCCAAGGTGCACTGCTGACATCAAATCCAATTTATTTCCACAAAGCAGGCACTCACTGGACTTTACTTTAAAACATATAAATTTATTAACAAATACTTACAAGACAAACGTTTCGGCACTACATTGTGCCTTTGTCAATGTCATAGCAAAAAACAAACAAACAGAGTGCAGCTCCACACCCCAAAATCAATATTTACATATTAAAAACAGTACCCCTTAAATACTATCTTAATTACCTGATGAAACCCCGCCAAACATCTGAACATGCCGCTCCAAAACACCTGGTCCAGACGTCACGCTGGCACTCTAGTCGTGCCTAGCGTGATGACGCATAGCACGGCGTTGCCATAGCAACGTCAGAAGTGTCTCATGGGCGTTTGTGTCAGATGATGGAAAAACTTCCTGATCAGCTATGCGCATGCTCTTCACTTTACACTATGGCTGGCAAAGCCGTTGTACTTAGTAATAGTGGTATACAAAACACATATAGCACAGCAGCAAGCTATCCGGATGTTACATGCATATGGCCAAGGGGAGAATAAACCGCTAGTAGCACCAAAGACACAGAGTGTTAACCCTTAATGCGCTGAAGCATAAATACATAAAAAGCGCATACATCACAGATAGCAACTGTCAGCTAGCTCAGTCTCCCTATTGCATTGGACCACCCCATCTAGGCTCAAAGAACATATAAAGGTGTTGGTACAACACTGCAATCACATAATTATAAACACAGCAGTGTTTGGTAAGTACATAGTTAGAGTGCACAGTACTTGAACTTATGCCACCAAAAAACATCTAAAGGCATAAATCACTTGATCTTCAACAAAACCATATACCACCCCCTATATGCTTCAAGCCAAAAAAGAGTATGGTAGATAAAAGTAACAGCAGACCCCTAGATCAATCTTCATTTTCTCAGCAATGGATTATTTCTAATAAAATGGGCTAAAGTCCAATGTGGTGTTAAGTCCCTTCGGGGCCAAGGTTCCCATTTTATAGATCCATCTGCTTTCACGTTGGAGTAACTTTTTGCCCCTATCTCCACCCCTAGGATTAGGGGGGATATGATCAATGAGCATAGATCTAATGCTAGACACAGGATGTTTAAAATGTGCACAATGGCGTGCCACCGGTTGATCCGACTCACCACTCTTTAGAGCCACCCGAATGGCATGGCGATGATTGGCCATCCTATCACGAAAGGAAGTGGTCGTTTCTCCTAAGAGAACACGGACAGATAAGCATGTAAATCACAAAGGTGCTGGTGCAACTTAAGCGATAATTTATTTTAAACCGCTGATTCATATGGGGATGTTGAAATGAATCTCCTTTTCACATACTATTGCATGTAGTGCAGCTTCCACAAGGAAAGCACCCCTTCTTTGGCGACTTAAGCCATGTCTCCTTTCTGTAGTGTTCCACAGGGTCAGATTTGACGAGAATGTCCCTCAAGTTCCTTGCCCTTCGGTAGACCACCCTTGGAGGTGCCAACTTCTGGAACGGTAAGGTGGGATCAGTGCCAACCACCGGCCAGTGACGGCATGCAGCATTCGATATCCGTTCACAACCAGGTGTGAATGTGGTGATTAGATTAAGTTGTTCCTTTGTATCCTTGGAGCGTGATTTAGTAACATGTCCTGTGTCTGGCCTCAATATTTGCTCTTGAATGTCACTAATATCCTTCATAGGGTAACCCCTCTTATTCAATTTTTCACCCATCTCTTGCACTTGTATCTTCTGCAAGGGTGTCTCGCTGTTATTCCTCAGTGCCCTGGTGAGCTGGGAGGTTGCATGCCAGTAGCTTTCACCCTAAACATCAGAAAAAGGGTATTCTCACCTCACCATCATCTGACACAAACGCCAATGAGACGCTTCTGACGTTGCTATGGCAACGCCGTGCTATGCGTCATCACGCTAGGCACGACTAGGGTGTCAGCGTGACGTCTGGACCAGGTGTTTTGGAGCGGCGTGTTCAGATGTTTGGCGGGGTTTCATCAGGTAATTAAGATAGTATTTAAGGGGTACTGTTTTTAATATGTAAATATTGATTTTGGGGTGTGGAGCTGCACTCTGTTTGTTTGTTTGTTTTTTGCTATAACATTGACAAGGCACAATGTAGTGCCGAAACGTTTGTCTTTTAAGTATTTGATAATAAATATATATGTTTTAAAGTAAAGTCCAGTGAGTGCCTGCTTTGTGGAAATACGTTGTATATATATATATATATATATATATATATATATATATATATATATATATATATATATATCAAAATAACAAGAGTATTGCATTGAGCAATGATACTTTTTTATTGGACTAACTATTCATTTATAAGTTGACAAGCTTTCGGAAGAGTTCCTTCCTTTATCAAGTCTGAAGCATTACTGACCAATTCAATGGAATTTACAGATTATATCTTAAAACACAGAATAGCTAAGAAGACAGAAAGTGCAGGTGGTGTCGTAAAAATCATGAGGGGGGCTTAGGTAACAGGCAGACAGTGCCCAGTGTAGGAGAACAGACAGGGGAAATATATAGCTATACATAGAGCATATACTGACATAAAGTTATATATCAACATTGAATCAATATCTATAAAGATGTGAAATTGTATATACAGGGGGAATACAAAATATCTGCAAATGTGGTATACATGATAAATTGCACTGCATATGAAGTGGGATGCTATATTGGAGAAACAAGCCAAAAACTGCACCTTCGTATGAACTTACACAGACACTCAATCAAAAACCACTGTGAAACAAAATACTGCACCCCTGTTGGTCACCATTTCACCCAACCTGACCACTCCATCCAAAACCTCAAAATCAAAATTCTCAGAGGCAATTATCTAGGGAGGTTTAGATAACAGAACATGTATCATCACACCTTCCCTTAGACCATTAATCAACACCCTAACATCCCGAATCGAGCTTGGTGTATATTTTATTTTATTTTATCTAAAGCACTGGTACATGTTTAGACTCGGGGTACATGTTAGGGTGTTAGGTGCAGACTTAGGAAGTGTTTCCCCATAGGAAACAATGGGGCTGCGTTAGGAGCTGAACGCTGCTTTTTTGCAGGTGTTAGGTTTTTTTTCAGCTCAAACTGTCCCATTGTTTCCTATGGGGGAATCGTGCACAAGCACGTTTTTGAAGCTGGCCGCGTCCGTAAGCACCACTGGTATTGAGAGTTGCAATGGCGGTAAATTATGCTCTACGCTCCCTTTTTGGAGCTTAACGCACTGAAAACGCAGCCATTCTGTGAAATCTAAATACCAGCGGTATTTAAAAGGTGTGGGGGAAAAAAAGCATGCGTTAGCTACTCGGGTCATTACCGACAAAACTCTAAATCTAGCCGAAAGATAGGATTGCACAATCATACTTCCAGTACTGCCAAGGTGCACTGCTGACATCAAATCCAACTTATTTCCACAAAGCAGGCACTCACTGGACTTTACTTTAAAACATATAAATTTATTATCAAATACTTACAAGACAAACGTTTCGGCACTACATTGTGCCTTTGTCAATGTCATAGCAAAAAACAAACAAACAAACAGAGTGCAGCTCCACACCCCAAAATCAATATTTACATATTAAAAACAGTACCCCTTAAATACTATCTTAATTACCTGATGAAACCCCGCCAAACATCTGAACACGCCGCTCCAAAACACCTGGTCCTGGCGTCACGCTGACACGCTAGTCGTGCCTAGCGTGATGACGCATAGCACGGCATTGCCATAGCAACGTCAGAAGTGTCTCATGGGCGTTTGTGTCAGATGATGGAAAAACTTCCTGATCAGCTATGCGCATGCTCTTCACTTTACACTATGGCTGGCAAAGCCGTTGTACTTAGTAATAGTGGTATACAAAACACATATAGCACAGCAGCAAGCTATCCGGATGTTACATGCATATGGCCAAGGGGAGAATAAACCGCTAGTAGCACCAAAGACACAGAGTGTTAACCCTTAATGCGCTGAAGCATAAATACATAAAAAGCGCATACATCACAGATAGCAACTGTCAGCTAGCTCAGTCTCCCTATTGCATTGGACCACCCCCATCTAGGCTCAAAGAACATATAAAGGTGTTGGTACAACACTGCAATCACATAATTATAAACACAGCAGTGTTTGGTAAGTACATAGTTAGAGTGCACAGTACTTGAACTTATGCCACCAAAAAACATCTAAAGGCATAAATCACTTGATCTTCAACAAAACCATATACCACCCCCTATATGCTTCAAGCCAAAAAAGAGTATGGTAGATAAAAGTAACAGCAGACCCCTAGATCAATCTTCATTTCCTCAGCAATGGATTATTTCTAATAAAATGGGCTAAAGTCCAATGTGGTGTTAAGTCCCTTCGGGGCCAAGGTTCCCATTTTATAGATCCATCTGCTTTCACGTTGGAGTAACTTTTTGCCCCTATCTCCACCCCTAGGATTAGGGGGGATATGATCAATGAGCATAGATCTAATGCTAGACACAGGATGTTTAAAATGTGCACAATGGCGTGCCACCGGTTGATCCGACTCACCACTCTTTAGAGCCACCCGAATGGCATGGCGATGATTGGCCATCCTATCACGAAAGGAAGTGGTCATTTTTCCTATGTACACAAGAGAACACGGACAGATAAGCATGTAAATCACAAAGGTGCTGGTGCAACTTAAGCGATAATTTATTTTAAACCGCTGATTCATATGGGGATGTTGAAATGAATCTCCTTTTCACATACTATTGCATGTAGTGCAGCTTCCACAAGGAAAGCACCCCTTCTTTGGCGACTTAAGCCATGTCTCCTTTCTGTAGTGTTCCACAGGGTCAGATTTGACGAGAATGTCCCTCAAGTTCCTTGCCCTTCGGTAGACCACCCTTGGAGGTGCCAACTTCTGGAATGGTAAGGTGGGATCAGTGCCAACCACCGGCCAGTGACGGCGTGCAGCATTCGATATCCGTTCACAACCAGGTGTGAATGTGGTGATTAGATTAAGTTGTTCCTTTGTATCCTTGGAGCGTGATTTAGTAACATGTCCTGTGTCTGGCCTCAATATTTGCTCTTGAATGTCACTAATATCCTTCATAGGGTAACCCCTCTTATTCAATTTTTCACCCATCTCTTGCACTTGTATCTTCTGCAAGGGTGTCTCGCTGTTATTCCTCAGTGCCCTGGTGAGCTGGAAGGTTGCATGCCAGTAGCTTTCACCCTAAACATCAGAAAAAGGGTATTCTCACCTCACCATCATCTGACACAAACGCCAATGAGACGCTTCTGACGTTGCTATGGCAACGCCGTGCTATGCGTCATCACGCTAGGCACGATGACGCATAGCATCATCAAGACAAGACAAACGTTTCGGCACTACATTGTGCCTTTGTCAATGTCATAGCAAAAAACAAACAAACAAACAGAGTGCAGCTCCACACCCCAAAATCAATATTTACATATTAAAAACAGTACCCCTTAAATACTATCTTAATTACCTGATGAAACCCCGCCAAACATCTGAACACGCCGCTCCAAAACACCTGGTTCTGGCGTCACGCTGACACGCTAGTCGTGCCTAGCGTGATGACGCATAGCACGGCATTGCCATAGCAACGTCAGAAGTGTCTCATGGGCGTTTGTGTCAGATGATGGAAAAACTTCCTGATCAGCTATGCGCATGCTCTTCACTTTACACTATGGCTGGCAAAGCCGTTGTACTTAGTAATAGTGGTATACAAAACACATATAGCACAGCAGCAAGCTATCCGGATGTTACATGCAAATGGCCAAGGGGAGAATAAACCGCTAGTAGCACCAAAGACACAGAGTGTTAACCCTTAATGCGCTGAAGCATAAATACATAAAAAGCGCATACATCACAGATAGCAACTGTCAGCTAGCTCAGTCTCCCTATTGCATTGGACCACCCCCATCTAGGCTCAAAGAACATATAAAGGTGTTGGTACAACACTGCAATCACATAATTATAAACACAGCAGTGTTTGGTAAGTACATAGTTAGAGTGCACAGTACTTGAACTTATGCCACCAAAAAACATCTAAAGGCATAAATCACTTGATCTTCAACAAAACCATATACCACCCCCTATATGCTTCAAGCCAAAAAAGAGTATGGTAGATAAAAGTAACAGCAGACCCCTAGATCAATCTTCATTTCCTCAGCAATGGATTATTTCTAATAAAATGGGCTAAAGTCCAATGTGGTGTTAAGTCCCTTCGGGGCCAAGGTTCCCATTTTATAGATCCATCTGCTTTCACGTTGGAGTAACTTTTTGCCCCTATCTCCACCCCTAGGATTAGGGGGGATATGATCAATGAGCATAGATCTAATGCTAGACACAGGATGTTTAAAATGTGCACAATGGCGTGCCACCGGTTGATCCGACTCACCACTCTTTAGAGCCACCCGAATGGCATGGCGATGATTGGCCATCCTATCACGAAAGGAAGTGGTCGTTTCTCCTAAGAGAACACGGACAGATAAGCATGTAAATCACAAAGGTGCTGGTGCAACTTAAGCGATAATTTATTTTAAACCGCTGATTCATATGGGGATGTTGAAATGAATCTCCTTTTCACATACTATTGCATGTAGTGCAGCTTCCACAAGGAAAGCACCCCTTCTTTGGCGACTTAAGCCATGTCTCCTTTCTGTAGTGTTCCACAGGGTCAGATTTGACGAGAATGTCCCTCAAGTTCCTTGCCCTTCGGTAGACCACCCTTGGAGGTGCCAACTTCTGGAACGGTAAGGTGGGATCAGTGCCAACCACCGGCCAGTGACGGCGTGCAGCATTCGATATCCGTTCACAACCAGGTGTGAATGTGGTGATTAGATTAAGTTGTTCCTTTGTATCCTTGGAGCGTGATTTAGTAACATGTCCTGTGTCTGGCCTCAATATTTGCTCTTGAATGTCACTAATATCCTTCATAGGGTAACCCCTCTTATTCTATTTTTCACCCATCTCTTGCACTTGTATCTTCTGCAAGGGTGTCTCGCTGTTATTCCTCAGTGCCCTGGTGAGCTGGGAGGTTGCATGCCAGTAGCTTTCACCCTAAACATCAGAAAAAGGGTATTCTCACCTCACCATCATCTGACACAAACGCCGATGAGACGCTTCTGACGTTGCTATGGCAACGCCTTGCTATGCGTCATCACGCTAGGCACAACTAGCGTGTCAGCGTGACGTCTGGACCAGGTGTTTTGGAGCGGTGTGTTCAGATGTTTGGCGGGGTTTCATCAGGTAATTAAGATAGTATTTAAGGGGTACTGTTTTTAATATGTAAATATTGATTTTGGGGTGTGGAGCTGCACTCTGTTTGTTTGTTTGTTTGTTTGTTTTTTGCTATAACATTGACAAGGCACAATGTAGTGCCGAAACGTTTGTCTTTTAAGTATTTGATAATAAATATATATGTTTTAAAGTAAAGTCCAGTGAGTGCCTGCTTTGTGGAAATACGTTGTATATATATATATATATATATATATATATATATCAAAATAACAAGAGTATTGCATTGAGCAATGATACTTTTTTATTGGACTAACTATTCATTTATAAGTTGACAAGCTTTCGGAAGAGTTCCTTCCTTTATCAAGTCTGAAGCATTACTGACCAATTCAATGGAATTTACAGATTATATCTTAAAACACAGAATAGCTAAGAAGACAGAAAGTGCAGGTGGTGTCGTAAAAATCATGATGGGGGCTTAGGTAACAGGCAGACAGTGTCCAGTGTAGGAGAACAGACAGGGGAAATATATAGCTATACATAGAGCATATACTGACATAAAGTTATATATCAACATTGAATCAATATCTATAAAGATGTGAAATTGTATATACAGGGGGAATACAAAATATCTGCAAATGTGGTATACATGATACATTGCACTGCATGTGAAGTGGGATGCTATATTGGAGAAACAAGCCAAAAACTGTACCTTCGTATGAACTTACACAGACACTCAATCAAAAACCACTGTGAAACAAAATACTGCACCCCTGTTGGTCACCATTTCACCCAACCTGACCACTCCATCCAAAACCTCAAAATCAAAATTCTCAGAGGCAATTATCTAGGGAGGTTTAGATAACAGAACATGTATCATCACACCTTCCCTTAGACCATTAATCAACACCCTAACATCCCAAATCGAGCTTGGTGTATATTTTATTTTATTTTATCTAAAGCACTGGTACAGCAAATCTACACATTATCTAGGAGGGTTCTTTGAGCTTTAATTTATTTGTTTTTATTTATAATAAATTTCAGTTATAGCCGGTTTTTAGTCGCTCTAATATAATATCTCTAGTATTAATGATACCAATGATGTATTTGTCTTAAATATGAAATTTTTTAAAATTTTTATATTTTTAACTTTAAGTATTGACAAATTTATATGATATCAAGCATGCTTTTATCTTATTGGTGTTTTTTTTATTTTATATTTTTCATTTTAAGTATTAATAAACACTTTTGTTCATTTTTTATTAAATCTCATTCATTTTACATGTATATATATATTCATTTGTATTTCATTTAATCATACATATAATGAAGTAATTGTAAATCCTGGAAGATATTTAGCCTAAAATCCTTTTAATTAATTTAGATACAACAGCATCCATTACTAGTATAAACTTATCTATTATTTTTAGATTAGTTATTTTTAGATCAGTTTTAGATAAGGGTCAGGCATCCTAGAGTCTATTAAAAGTCATATACATGAATTTCTCTTTATAGTTTAGAAAATTCTAAGTAATTCTCATAGATGCCCTCAAACAACATGGCTCTGACCGTCTAAATCAGGTCCCACCGGAAGTCACATAAATACAGGAAGTCACATCAGTATTGACGTAAAGCGGAAGTGACGTCACACGTAGCCGCGAGATCAGCAAAATCAGATCTAATTGTTTGGCGCCAAACATAGGTGGGCTTTTAGATTACTATTGGATATTTATCCTTTAAATAGCAGCAATGATACTAGCCTCATTATGTCTTGAGAAAGGCCCTTTTATAGGGCTGAAACGAGTAGACATCATTCTAAGTAGGATTTGTGAGGCTATCTATCATTCCAGGATCGTTTGTCAGGGTGAGTTGTATACTGATAGAAGCCACCCCACATACACAATTTGTATATCGCTTGTTCTTTTCTTTATTTAGGTACACTCAGTATCCGGATATCAAGTTTAATGTTTTTAAAGCATGTGGATATATGATCATTTTAGACATATCAGGATATCACCGCATTCACTTTAGGATTCCCTTTTTTTTCTTCTTTTTTGGACAATCATTTTTCATTTAGACATTGATTTTATTTGGACATTGATTTTAACACTGAACACCAACAGTGTTAGAGATCTTTTATTAGCTACATATATTGTGCCGGCACACATTATTAGTTTGCACTTTGATACATTGTTATATTGTCCATGTTTCATATGATTTAATAATTTGTTTTATTGTTAATTGTATCTATTTTTCATTAGTTTAATCACTTATTGTAATAAATTGTTTCCACTTTTTAACTAGCTTTTTCATTAGTTATTTATTATATTTGTGTATTGCACTTCATCCATCACTAAATTAGAATTTCACTACACTGGATTTGATCACACTTGTTACATTATTTATTTATTTTTTAACTATTTGCACATATCAATTATATGTTCATCTTTTTTTTACATTATTTTTCTCACATTAAATATAACATGGTTTATATCGTCAATTAAAATAAAATAATTTCATTTTTATTAATATTAAGTGTGATTTTAGATTGCTCCAAAGAAATTTAGGAGGTCCTTTAAAGCCCATTTTTAGAATCCCCATTTTTTACTAAGTGGGGTTTATTCCTCTGCTGTTTTTTTATTATTGGCATTTGCACTTTCCATAGATATCTTTTAACCAGAATTCTATTTTAGTCAATTTAAAATCTTGTTTTGGTAATTTGTCTTATTATCTCTATTATCTCTTATTATCTAAAATATAGATCATTATTGTATACTCCTAAGGAGGAGAGATCTCGGACGCAATCTAACAAGGCTGTCCTCTTCTCAGGTCTTGTATACAATCTGGAAAGGAAAAATCTGCCCCTGGGAGGATGAGATTTGAATCCTATTTTGTATCCCTAGGATACAATGTCTAACACCAAAGGATACTGAATATCCTGAACCCAGGCTTCCGAGAAAAAGGAAAATCTGCCCCCTACTCGATCCGATCTCGGATCGGGGGCTGCTCCTTCATGCAGATTTGTTATCTGTGGGCTTCTTGGTCTGCTTGGACTTGTTCCAAGACTGACAAGGCTTCCAAGTGCTCTTGGACTGTTCGGGCTAGGAGGATGATTGAGTTTGTTAGGACTTGTCTGAACGAAAGGAAGGAAAATTAGAGGACTGATGTCCCTTAGTCTTAGCCTGAATTTTTTATCCTGGGGTAGGAAAGCACCTTTCCCCCCAGTAACCTTGGAAACAATGGAGTCCATACCTGGTCCGAATAAAATCTTCCCCTAAAATGGTAATGAAAGGAGTCTGGATTTAGAGACCATATCCACAGACCAAGACTTCAACCAGAGAGCCCTGCGTGCTAGGACTGCAAAACCTGAAGCTTTGGCATTCAAACGGACAATATGCATATTTGCATCACATATAAAGAAGTTGGCTATACTTAGAGCCTTAATCCTGTCTTGAATATCCTCAAGATAGGATTCAACCTCAATTAGTTTTGACAGCGAGTCCCACCAATAGGTGGCTGCTCCCGCAACAGCAGCTACTGCTGCTGCCGACTGGAAAAGAAAACACATATGCTGAAATATTCTTCTCAAATAGCTCTCCAATTTCTTATCCATAGGATATCTAAAAGAGGAGCTATCCTCTAGAGGGATAGTAGTACATTTGGCGAGCGTAGAAATGGCTCCATCCACTTTAGGAATGGAACTCCACAATTCCAGAAGCAAATCAGGAACTGGAAATCTATATATTTATAGCCTTTGACTGGGGTGTCTTTGCCTCCTCCTGGTGGCCAGGTGTTGATATTCTCAACAGTAATGATTGAAGTCGTGGACTCTCCATGCCTTTGGAAAGAAAAGGTTAATGTGTTATCATCCATTCTTTTTAAAGGGATAGTAAAGCCAAAAATTAAACTTTCATAATTGAGATAGAATGGACTAGTGGGAGTTAGCTGAGCACATCAGGTGGGCCAATGACAAGAGCCATATACAGGGAGTGCAGAATTATTAGGCAAATGAGTATTTTGACCACATCATCCTCTTTATGCATGTTGTCTTACTCCAAGCTGTATAGGCTCGAAAGCCTACTACCAATTAAGCATATTAGGTGATGTGCATCTCTGTAATGAGAAGGGGTGTGGTCTAATGACATCAACACCCTATATCAGGTGTGCAAAATTATTAGGCAACTTCCTTTCCTTTGGCAAAATGGGTCAAAAGAAGGACTTGACGGGCTCAGAAAAGTAAAAAATAGTGAGATATCTTGCAGAGGGATGCAGCACTCTTAAAATTGCAAAGCTTCTGAAGCGTGATCATCGAACAATCAAGCGTTTCATTCAAAATAGTCAACAGGGTCGCAAGAAGCGTGTGGAAAAACCAAGGCGCAAAATAACTGCCCATGAACTGAGAAAAGTCAAGCATGCAGCTGCCAAGATGCCACTTGCCACCAGTTTGGCCATATTTCAGAGCTGCAACATCACTGGAGTGCCCAAAAGCACAAGGTGTGCAATACTCAGAGACATGGCCAAGGTAAGAAAGGCTGAAAGACGACCACCACTGAACAAGACACACAAGCTGAAACGTCAAGACTGGGCCAAGAAATATCTCAAGACTGATTTTTCTAAGGTTTTATGGACTGATGAAATGAGAGTGAGTCTTGATGGGCCAGGTGGATGGGCCCGTGGCTGGATTGGTAAAGGGCAGAGAGCTCCAGTCCGACTCAGACGCCAGCAAGGTGGAGGCGGAGTACTGGTTTGGGCTGGTATCATCAAAGATGAGCTTGTGGGGCCTTTTCGGGTTGAGTATGGAGTCAAGCTCAACTCCCAGTCCTACTGCCAGTTTCTGGAAGACACCTTCTTCAAGCAGTGGTACAGGAAGAAGTCTGCATCCTTCAAGAAAAACATGATTTTCATGCAGGACAATGCTCCATCACACGCGTCCAAGTACTCCACAGCGTGGCTGGCAAGAAAGGGTATAAAAGAAGAAAATCTAATGACATGGCCTCCTTGTTCACCTGATCTGAACCCCATTGAGAACCTGTGGTCCATCATCAAATGTGAGATTTACAAGGAGGGAAAACAGTACACCTCTCTGAACAGTGTCTGGGAGGCTGTGGTTGCTGCTGCACGCAATGTTGATGGTGAACAGATCAAAACACTGACAGAATCCATGGATGGCAGGCTTTTGAGTGTCCTTGCAAAGAAAGGTGGCTATATTGGTCACTGATTTGTTTTTGTTTTGTTTTTGAATGTCAGAAATGTATATTTGTGAATGTTGAGATGTTATATTGGTTTCACTGGTAAAAATAAATAATTGAAATGGGTATATATTTGTTTTTTGTTAAGTTGCCTAATAATTATGCACAGTAATAGTCACCTGCACACACAGATATTCCCCTAAAATAGCTATAACTAAAAACAAACTAAAAACTACTTCCAAAACTATTCAGCTTTGATATTAATGAGTTTTTTGGGTCAATTGAGAACATGGTTGTTGTTCAATAATAAAATTAATCCTCAAAAATACAACTTGCCTAATAATTCTGCACTCCCTGTATGTGCAGTCACCAATTAGCAGCTAGCTCCCAGTAGAGCATTGTTACTCCTGGGCCTTACCGTGTGTGTTCTTTAACAAAGAAAAAAAAGAACAAAGCAAAATTGATAATAGAAGTAAATTGGAATGTTGTTCAAAATTTCATGTTCTGTAGGAAAATGGAGACTTTAAAGGGATACTAAGCCTATTTTTTTTATTTCATGATTCAGATAGAGCATGCAGTTTTAAGCAACTAATTTACTCCTATTATCAATTTTTCTTCATTCTCTTGGTATATTTATTTGGAAAGCAGGAATGAAAATTTTAGGAGCTGGTCCGTCTTTGGTTCAGAACCCTGAATAGCGCTTGCTGATTTGTGGCTACATTAGCCTTAGAATAATATGTAGATGCATTTTTACAATTATGGGCTAGATTACAAGCGGCTGGCTAACTATTGCATGCAAGCAAAAAGGGGTGTATCACAGCTCTTTGCGAGTCGGTATTTACAAGTTGAAAGTAAACGCGTTTGCTCAAGCGCAATTGAATTTAAAGCAGATCATATTAACATAATATATAAATATATATAACAATAACCAAGATAATAGGTATGTAAAATATGTAAGGCACTTCTTGTACAAACTGTTCTAAATAAAAGACACAGCACACTGCATGGCCAAGTACATTTTGTAAACAAAGAGAATGTACTGTATATAGAGCAGTGATTTTCAACTTTTTTTTGCTGTGGCACACTTTTTTACATTAAAAAATCCTGCGGAACACCACCATCCCAAAATTTTACAAAATCACACACTGTAGCCTAATACAGCATATATATATATATATATATATATATATATTAGGGGTGTGCATCTTCACTGGTCTCACAATTCGATTTGATTACGATTATCCTGTCAATGATTCGTTTCGATTCGATTCTGCGATGCATCGCGATGCATCACGATTACTGTCCATGATTTTCATGAACTTGTTCTATTCCATATTTTTTTTTAATATTAATATATATATATATATATATATATATATATGTATATATATATATGTATATATATATATATATATATATATATATATATATATATATATATATATATATATATATATATATATATATATACACACACACACACACACACACACACACACACATACATACAATATATATATTGGGGGAAAACTAGACCAAAATTTTAATAGAAAATTTTGATAAATATATTCATTTTACTATAAAAAACCCCAAAAAGAGAGATATAATTAAAATATTAACCCTCCTTTTCAGGATGAATAGACCATTTAACGTTTTATTGCAGTTTAAATAATTAAAGGTGTTTGCATACAATTATTAAACTTGGAAATCAATAATTTAAGCACTTGACTGCCTGAGAGGTCTGCACATCTATTACTAAATAAGGTATGACAGCCCTCTATGGTGAGCAAGGGGTTAAATGCTTTGATTTCCTAGACTAAAGTAATGACAAGGAATACACAAACTGTAGTAAGGTTCACAGCCTGGCTCTTGCATTATAGAATAAGCAGGGCAGGAAGGTGTAGGTCCATTGTAGCTAATATGTCAGGGAGCACAGATGCTTTAAAAAAAAAAAAAAAACAGACATTCCACGCTGCTGGCTTCCTTATCCTCCTTCCCCCGCTAATTTATTGTCTCTCTCTACTTAAAGGGACAGTTCACCCAAAAATGTTCTTCCATTTAAATTGTTTCCAATGATACCTGGTGTAGTGTTTTAAATTGTTTACAAGTAGTTCCTTTATCCCTATTTTGGCCTTTGAAATAGCTGATTTAGCTTTTGGTTTCTCAACCTATACTGAAAGTTTTGATACTTAGGCTGTTCAATAGTATATGCTATTGAATAGCCTAAGTAAACACAGGCAGCAGAAGAAATTAAACTCACAGTGGGGGGCAGGATAGTTAAGTAATAACATGATAATGTTCCATTGTTTTCTCTATGTATTGAGCTTTAGTTTTCCAGACAAATATAAGATAAGGAAGCAAGTGTGTGTACACAAAGTGATAACATAATGAGATATGATATTACCTGAAGCTCAACCCATTGTAATAGGCTGTGGTTTAAAAGCACAAAACCAGCTACTTCATATACATAAATAAACCGAAAAATGCAATTTCTCATAAATTTTATACTCTGCAGCTGGTATAACAAGTCATTGAAAATACATTCATATAAAAAAATTTTTACAGTGTACTGTCCCTTTAAGAAGACGCCCCTCTTATACCGCATGGACAGAGACCTGTTAGCTTTAATGTCTCTGAAAGTGAGTAACACGGTAGTTGGTTCCCTATTTACCCCATGCACTCTTCCTGTCCTGAACAAAAGGTGGAAGAAATTGGATAGGCAGAATTGCAGAGCTAAAACAATTGTGCACGCATTAAAACTGTCAGTTTTTTTTTTTTACTGAAAACGGACTGTCTGGTCAAATCCCTGAACTTGGCAACCCTTGGCCCCTGTGTGCTGTGTCACTCATTTTCACTCACAACCCTGACCTCACGTGTAAAGCCCATGTAGCCTAGGAAGTTGCAGGAGGGACAGCTGCTGACTGAGCTGTGTCTTGAATCCTCCTGTGTGTGCGCACCCTACAGGCAGCGGCCGCAACTAAGGATCCACCACTTTCTATTTTTCCTTGCTTCTGGTGTCGGTCTGGAGGAGGGGGTCACGTGACATTGTGTGAATCGATTCGGCTCTTCACTGCATCGATGCAGCATCGTTAAAGGCTGCATCGTGATGCATCGTTGTGCCGATTATTTTCAACACCCCTAATATATATATATATATATATATATATATATATATATATATATATATATCAAATAACAAGAGTATTGCATTGAGCAATGATACTTTTTTTATTGGACTAACTATACATTTATAAGATGACAAGCTTTCGGAAGAGTTCCTTCCTTTATCAAGTCTGAAGCAATACTGACCAATTCAATGGAATTTATAGATTATATCTTAAAACACAGAATAGCTAAGAAGACAGTGCAGGGAGAGGAGGAGGTGTCGTAAAAATCATGATGGGGGCTTAGGTAACAGGCAGACAGTGTCCAGTGTAGGAGAACAGACAGGGGAAATATATAGCTATACATAGAGCATATACTGACATAAAGTTATATATCAACATTGAATCAATATCTATAAAGATGTGAAATTGTATATACAGGGGGAATACTAATATCTGCAAATGTGGTATACATGATACATTGCACTGCATGTGAAGTGGGATGTTATATTGGAGAAACAAGCCAAAAGCTGCACCTTTGTATGAACTTACACAGACACTCAATCAAAAACCACTGTGAAACAAAATACTGCACCCCTGTTGGTCACCATTTCACCCAACCTGACCACTCCATCCAAAACCTCAAAATCAAAATTCTCAGAGGCAACTTCAAAAACACCATGGAAAGAAAAACCTTTGAAATGAAAATGATAATGCACTTCATCTTGTTTAATTCTGGACTAAATGTGGACTCTGGATTCTTAACACATTATCAAATTTTTTTGTAATGTACTTTCATTTAGTCAATTACATTGTATATTCCACATTCTTTATACATAGGTACACAGGTAAGCCTATGTCCACACTTTTGTCGTTTTTTAACTTTTGTATTCCCCCTGTATATACAATTTCACATCTTTATAGATATTGATTCAATGTTGATATATAACTTTATGTCAGTATATGCTCTATGTAAAGCTATATATTTCCTCTGTTATATATAACTTTATGTCAGTATATGCTCTATGTAAAGCTATATATTTCCCATGTCTGTTCTCCTACACTGCCTGTTACCTAAGCCCCCCTCATGATTTTTACAACACCTCCTCCTCTCCCTGCACTTTCTGTCTTCTTAGCTATTCTGTGTTTTAAGATATAATCTATAAATTCCATTGAATTGGTCAGCATTGCTTCAGACTTGATAAAGGAAGGAACTCTTCTGAAAGCTTGTCAACTTATAAATGTATAGTTAGTCCAATAAAAAAAGTATCATTGCTCAATGCAATACTCTTGTTATTTTGATATATAAATCTCTGGACTAACACGGCTACTCCAATCAACGTGTATATATATATATATATATATATACACACATACATATACACACTGTACTGTGCTGTCATGCCATGCCTTCTACAAACTATACAAGAGATATTGACTTTCATTCACAACCAATCATAATGATTGTCTGTGAATGAATGTCAATATGTCATGGTTGTAAATGATGCCTGATAAACCTTTCACATACCTCCCAATATTTCAAAATTTGAAAGAGGGACACCCCCGCACTGGGAAAAGTGTTATCTGTGGAGCACAAAATTATATGTGGAGCACCTCCCTCTTCTTCTCCAGTGAGTCTCCAGTCATGTTCCTTGTGCTGAGAAGGAACGTGAGCGATGTGACCTGGCTGGAACTGTTCTGGAGGAGGAGCAAAGCTGTGCCAGCATACATGGGAAACTGAAGTGTTGCGTGGTGCTGAGTGTAGAGCCGGCACTAGGCATGTGTTGTGGGGGTTCCTTCCAAGTGTGAACACGGGTAGGGGAGGTGAGCTGTCGCTGTGCAGTTACCCTCAGTCATCATCTCACTCAAAATAAAAAAACGGCCCAGAATAAAAAACAAGCAAAATTAAAAAAATATGTCACACTGTTGTCAGTCTGCCGTGGCACACCTGAGGATCTCTCACGGCACACTAGTGTGCCGCGGCACACTGGTTGAAAAACACTGCCTTAGGCTATCTGAACAAGTGCTGTATTTAAAATGCTGGTGCACGGTGCATACTTAAATACATGTTTGAAACAGCCATAACTTTTATAAGAAGCATTTTTGCTAAAACATG
Organism: Bombina bombina; assembly: GCF_027579735.1. Classification (NCBI taxonomy): domain Eukaryota; kingdom Metazoa; phylum Chordata; class Amphibia; order Anura; family Bombinatoridae; genus Bombina; species Bombina bombina. The sequence goes on from NC_069502.1 coordinate 335,226,537, forward strand.
TATATTACAAAAATCCTTATATTCAAAACTGAAATGTATCCATGTGGATTCTATTAATGCCTGGAATGTCCCTTTAATGACCTATTAACATACAATTTGATTCTGTAAATCACAGTACAGAATAGATAAGTATTCAGCAAGAGTCTTCAATACTCCCATAACTTTTAACTAATAAGTCTTCATATTTTTGAGGTGTATTTATTTTCAGCTGGAGTAAGTTATTTACTCTGGGTCATTGACTCCCAGTTATAGGTCAATGCCTCTTATAACCCAGTGCCTTCTGATTTTTAATTACATCACAAGTTCAGTGTGATAAGGCTTATTTGCAGAACACCACTGCTGTACATTCTTTCCTTCATCCTTCACTGTAATGAAGCACAAAGAGCTGCTTGTGATAGTGACCTCTGAAGCACTGAATTGTAAGCAAACTACTGACACTGAGATCTTATGGTCACTCCTTTATTTCCCAACGTCTCTGATATGGTTATCATGCTTTTACATGCAGGTGTGTGTAATGGTAATGTGAAAAGATCTTAGGTAATAAGTATATCATCATTTATTTTTAATTAAGAACTAAAACTCTGCTGATCTCTATAGCTAAACATGGAATTGCTATTTAAATATTACTGTAAATCCTACAGAATCCACAAGGACATAATTACCAGTTACACCCCACTTTAAAATGATTATTTTTTTGTAGGGGGGTTATAGTAAGATGTCAAAGTTCCCTTGATGTTAATCGTTTGTAGTTATATATTTGCAAATGGCAAAAAACATAACGTATAGAAGTACAGTAATGGCCATAACAAAAAAACATTACAAATATCTATTATACAATAAAAAATAAATACACTAAATACACTTAAATATAGGGAGGATCATGCAAGGGAGATCATCCAAGAACAGGGAGTGTACCAGTGCCACACTGTATACAGTAAATACAGTACCTTGATTTTTTTAAAAATATATATATTTAGGACCAGATTACAAGTGGAGCAATAAATATCGCTTTCAAAAAAGCGATATTTGCACTCCACTGTGTAATACCAGCACACACTAATGTAAACAGCAATGCAAACGCAGTTCCCATAGTGCGGAATGTAAAGGCACTTTTTAGTGCCTCCACTCCCACCAACTTTAGACCCCAAAAACTGCCTAATGCAGTTGTTTTTTTATATACAAAAAAAAAACTACATTGCCCTCTATTTTGAGGGCATTTGTGGTACTTTTAGAAAATTAACCAGAGATCGGATCTCTGGTTAATTTTCTGAGCACAAATTGCTACCGTGAGCTACCAAATCTTGGTGAAGTTTGTTTTATACCACTGAGGTTTCTAAAAAGGTCAATATAGGTGTAGACACAGGTGGGGCCCTGATGAAGGAAAATGGGTCAGTGAACATGAAAGAAAGCAAATCCACAAGGCCAACCTTCTTAAAGGCCTGATATTCAAAAGCTCGCCGCTCAGGTGAGATGATCTAACACATCGGGGTCGATTTAACAAGGGCCGCTAAAGTGTATCATGTCAGACAGACATTGGTAAATCTAGGAAGAAGAAAACAGCATAGCTCCAGGTCCAGCACTAACGGCAAACTCCTCAGGATCACAGACGCCAACAGCAGCGTGTTACGGAAACACGTATAACTATGAGTGTCAAGGTGCCAGCCAGAGAAACAGGGCCAAGCAAGTCCACACAGAGAGAGGCTAAACAAAGAAGTAGGCAGCACTCCAGGAATCCAATAAAACAAGCGATTTAATTCCAGCATATCAAAAAAATACATACACTCATGGACAGGAGGTAAGGGGGCGTGTCCTTACACGTTTCATGCAATGCGGCACTTAATCATAGGATAACAGTTAAATCTTGTTACAACACCTATATACTCAGTGCAGCCAATCAGACACCTTCAACAGGTAACCAATCGCCATGCTGGACCAGGATAGTGAAGGCACAAGACACGACAAATTTAAAAGCATTTTGAAAGTAGAAAAAAATAAATGTGAAAGAAAAAAGATTTATATAAGAGATACAATATCTTATATACGAAATGTCAACAGAATTCACTCATATCCTTATTCATATCCTGACTATGTTAGAACATATGTTAGATTGAATACAACGGTACACATTTGAAGCATAGGTTAGGCATATATATATATATGTATATGATATATGATATATATGATCAATAATAATAATGTTTATTAAGATTCAACAATATTAAATATTTAATACATTCCATATTGTATTAACACCATGATGCTGAAGCACACCAATTATCAAAGGCTACACGCCTAATAACAAAAAAAAAACCTGCATTATGTTAATGTATATTTATCAGAAAGGTGTTTTGTTCAGCACCGCAGTGTGAAAAAACAAAACAAAACACAATTAAAAGGTCATGAAACCCAAAAAATTTTTTTCATGATTTAGAAAGAGTATGTGATTTTAAACAACTTTCTAATTTACTTCTATTATCTATTATCTAAATTGCTTCATTCTCTTGATAGCCTCTGCTGAAAAGCATATCTAGATAGGCTCAGTAGTTGCTGATTGGTGGTTGCACATAGATGCCTCGTTTGATTGGCTCACCCATGTGCACAACTATTTCTTCAACAAAGAATATCTAAAGAATGAAGCAAATTAGATAATAGAAGTAAATTGGAAAGTTGTTTGAAATTGTATTCTCTAGCTGAATCATGAAAGAAAATTTTTGGGTTTAGTGTCCCTTTAAGCATTCACAAACTATATGAAATTATAAATAACATGTTCCCTATGCATGATGGTTGCAAATCTAATTGCCAAAAATAGGAAAATTGATACAAAGCGACCAACTAATTAACAAAAAGGCTGATGTTCCATTCCTTATTTAAGCCATTTGGCTCCCTCGTATTCAGCACTAAAATCCAATATAGCTCTTTTTTAGTTAATAAATTGTACTTATTACCTCCTCTAGGTGGCATTTTAGCAATGTCTATTACTTTCACATTAAAATTGCTATATGTGTAAAATGTAGCCCATTAAAATGTCTAGCTATACTGGAGTCCTTGTCGTAGTTTTTGACATCCCTCCTGTGTTTGCCAATTCTTGACCTCAAACAACGTGAAGTTTGGCCCACATATTGGACATTACAAAGATTGCACTCTAAACGGTAAATCACAAAAGGTGTACCACAATTCGCATAATGATCTATCTTATATTCTACTCCACTATTAGAACTTCTGAAAATATCACCCCTTGAGATGACTTCACATGTGCAGCAATTGCGTGAAAGACATTTAAACGTGCCCTTTTTATTAAGACACCCTTTGTTGTCACTCTGATTACTTAAAACTTAACTAGGGAATAACTTGCTCCCCAAAGTGGGTGCCTTTCTGGAAACACATTTAATCTGATCAATATAGGGGAATAATAACTCATCTCCCCTCAGAAATGTTAAATTCTTTCTTATTATTTCACATACTTCACAATATTGTATCAAGAATTCAGTTAAAAACACAGTAGTATCCTCACAAAACCATCATCCCCCCTATGACTCTTACTCTTCACAGAGGACAGGGATCTATCCTTAACTTCCTTTAATGTTTTTCCTCAATAAACCTTGATCATAACCCCTAGCCAATAGCCTCTCTATAGGTTTCTCTGCCTGTGCATTAAACAAAGCCTCTGAAGACGCATTTCTCCTTAGCCTAAGAAATTGGCTTTTTGGTATTGATTTTACTAAATGCCTGGGGTGACATGACTTAGATTGAAGAATTGTATTTCCCGCTGTGGGCTTTCTATAAGTGTCCGTAATGACAGAATTTGTTTCAGGAGAACCGCAAAGTTCCAAGTCAAGAAACAGTGCCTTAGTCTTATGTGAGGTTCCTGTGAACTGAAGACTCATTTCATTATTATTGACAAAACTCAAAAATTCGCCAAAAACAAAATCATCATTTATTATGAATATGAGATCGTCAATATACCTCATATAAAGTTGTATGGAATTTTTGAAAGGGTTACTTTCGCTATAGAGATAGTTGAGTTCCCACCACCCCATAAATAAATTGGCAAATGAGGGGGCAAATTTTGCCCCCATTGCCGTGCCACATGTTTGTAAATAATATTTACCATCGAACATGAAAAAGTTATGCGATAGTAGGAACTCAACACTCTCACATATGAACATGCAAAATTCTTCAGAATACTTTGTCCAATGTTAAAGAAAATAAGCAATAGCTTGGATCCCTAAATGATGGGGAATACTCGAGTACAGCGACACCCACATCTATCACCACCCACCCAAAATCTACCCCATCTTGTCAGTATGGAGAGGTCACTTAAAAAATATTAGAAACACAAATTTTGATTTGAAAGATATTTATCTTACTATGCAGGGTTTTGTATGTGAAGAAAAGACATCTACATTACAATATAAGGTCTAAAAGATTTTGCAGGATTTGTCTCCACGCCGGCGAGCTTTTGAATATCAGGCCCTAGTTTAATTTATCTAGTTCTTAAAACCTCAATAACACAACTTAGCTAATGTGTGTTACATCTAATTCATGTTAAAGGTACATGGAAGTCAAGATTAAAGGGACATATGTCAAAATTAAACTTTCATTATTCAGATGGAGCATACAATTATTATTTTATTATTATTATTATCGGTTATTTGTAGAGCGCCAACAGATTCCGCAGCGCTAGTAACAAAGGCGGAGTACAACAAAACAATTATAGGGATCAAATGGGTAGAGGGCCCTGCCAAGAGTTGCACTGTTGTAGTCAGCTCTTGAGAAGGTGATCAACAAACAGCTGGACTCTTAGGCTTACATGCTAAGGGGGTTCAGGGGATAGCAATGGAGGAGAGGAACTGGTATAAAGAAAGGTTAGCATAGGTTGTATGCATCCCTGAACAGTAGAGTCTTTAGGGAGCACTTGAAGCTTTCAAAACTAGAAGAGAGTCTTGTGGAGTGAGGCAGAGAGTTTCACAAGATGGGAGCCAGTCTGGAGAAGTCCTGAAACGGGAGTGTGATGAGGTGACAAGAGAGGAGGAGAGTAGGAGGTCGTGAGCAGAGCGAAGGGGACGGGAGGGAGAGTATCTGGAGACAAGGTCTGAGATATAGGGGGGAGCAGTGCAGTTGAGGGCTTTGTATGTCAGAATGAGAATTTTGTGTTTGATCCTAGAGGCAAGAGGAAGCCAGTGAAGAGATTGGCAGAGAGGTGCAGCAGATGAAGAGCGACGTGTAAGGAAGATGAGTCTGGCAGAGGCATTCATTATGGATTGTAAAGGAGCTAGGCGGTAGGTGGGGAGACCAGAGAGGACAGAGTTGCAGTAATCGAGGTGGGAGAGAATGAGAGAGTGGATTAAAATCTTAGTTGTGTCTTGTGTAAGGAAGTGTCTAATTTTAGAGATGTTTTTAAGGTGGAAGCGGCAGGCATTAGCCAATGACTGAATGTGAGCAGTGAAAGAAAAGCATGCGGGGTAGGGGTAATGATGGAGTTGTCGACAGTTATAGAGAGATTGGGGGTGGAGAGTTTAGAAGAAGGGGTGGAAAATAAGGAGCTCAGTTTTGGAGAGATTTAGCTTGAGGTAGTGAGAGGACATCTAGTTGGAGATGTGAGAAAGATAGTTAGTGACACGGGTTAGCAAGGAAGGAGAAAGGTCTGGTGCAGAGAAGTAGATTTGGGTGTCATTGGCATACAAATGATATTGTAAACCGTGGGACTTTATTAGGAAACCTAGTGATGACATGTAGATTGAGAACAGAAGGGGACTGAGGACAGAGCCTTGCGATACTCCGACAGAAAGTGGCGACGGGGCAGAGGAGGCCCCAGAGAAGGCTACACTGAAGGTACGGTTTGACAGGTAGGAAGAGAGCCACGAGAGGGCTGTGTCACATATGCCGAAGGATTGGAGGGTATGGAGCAAGAGAGGGTGGTCAACAGTGTCAAAGGCTGTGGACAGATCAAGGAGGATAAGCAGAGAGAAGTGGCCTTTTGATTTTGCTGTAAGTAGGTCGTTGGTAACCTTAACAATTGCTGTCTCTGTGGAGTGACGACGAAATCCAGATTGCAATTGGTCAAGGCGGGAGTTTATTGTAAGGAAATGGGATAGGCGTGCATAAGCTAGTTTTTCAAGAAGCGTTGATGCAAGAGGGAGGAAGGAAATAGGGCGGTAGTTGGATGGGGAGGTAGGATCAAGGGAAGGTTTTTTTAGGATAGGTGTGACCAGTGCATGTTTCAGCGATGAGGGTAATATACCGGTGCTGAGGGAGAGGTTGAAAGTGTGTGTGAGTATAGGGGTAAGGGTGGCAGAGAGGGAGGGGAGTAGCTGTGAGGGGATAGGGTCAAGGGGACAGGTAGTGAGGTGAGAGCGCAGTATAAGTGCCGAAACTTCTTCCTCAGTAACAGGGGAGAATGTGCTAAGTTTAAGGTTATGTGGGTTGTGGTTGATTGAGAGCATTTGAGGGGGTGAGAGAATGGAATTATGTTGAGAGCTGATTTCATTTCTGACGGAGTAGATTTTGTTATTGAAGTGGTTGGCAAAGTCTTGAGCTGACAGAGAAGTTGTATTAGGAGGTGGGGAGGGCGGAGAAGAGTATTGAAAGTGGAGAACAAACATTTTGGGTTTGAAGAAAGATTAGAGATAAGAGTAGAGAAGTAGTGTTGCTTATAGAAATTAAGGGCAGAGTAGTAGGAGTTCAAGATAAATTTGTAATGTTGAAAATCAGCTGAAACTAACTAACTTTTCAACTCACTTCCATTATCTAAATGTGCACAATCATTTTAAATGCACAGTTTCTGAGGCACCAGATAATACAGGGCATGTGCAAGTATCACAGAATATACATATATGCATTTTGTGATTGGCTTATGGCTATAAGATGATGCAGTGGGTTGGAAAATAGAACTTTCAAACTAAGTGCTTTTGCATTGTCTTTTTATTATACATTTGCTGTGATTATGCTATTCTACTGTGTTTAGTGGTCCTTTAAACTTTCCTGATTACAATAGAGCAGGGCTTGACAAACACAGGAGTCAGGAAGTCACTGGCACCTTAAAAATAGGCCCTAAGGCTCTTGTTTAGAGTCCAATGGGTGTTTGGGCATGTGCTTTGTGGCAAAAAAAATGATACACTTTTGTTTTGTGTTTAGAAATCTTTTTCTTTGAACTTGTTTTGCTATATCTATATCTATAATTGTTATTATTTACAAGCTATTTAAATAAAATGTGGTTTTAAAAATATAGTCCAATATAGTTCAATTAAACAGTATCCTATTGTATGACCAGGGGTAACTTTCCCTATAATGATCCCTTTAAACTTCTGTATTTTTTTTTATTAGTAGTGGCCTCAATCACCACAATATACAAAGAGAAATAACTTGCCATCTTTAATAGGACAACAATTTAGATATCTGCCCGCGTTAATGCTAAATTTTTCACCCAATGAGGAACTTGCTGTACAGCCTGGAATACAGAGAACAAATCTAGAACTCACAGTTTCTCTCTTCAAAGTCAACACAATAATTATCACATATATTGACTTTAATCTTCATTATTTATGCAGCACAATCTTTTTAGTTCTGCATTTCACTACTATCTTCGAAGAGCAAACTCTCTGTAATCAGAAATTGATTATAGTTAAATATAGAATAATGAATCAAGTCACATTTTTTTTATAAACTCATTATTTTTACATCTTGTAGCTTTTTATGAAGAACATTTAGAGGTTTTTTTATTCTAAAGAAGACTGTCTGTAAAAGTGTCACATTGAGGGCTAGATTATGAGGGGCACGCTGACTGCTGCACGCAAGCGATATTGGATTTTTTTGGCTTTTTGCGTGCAACGGAAATAGCGTGCGTATTATGAGTTGAAAGAAAACATGTTTGCTTGAGCGCAATCAAATTTAACGCGCATTGGGGTATTGAGACTTCGGAGCTCGGGTTAACTGTTAAGTGAGACAAAAAAGTGGCACAAAATGCATCAAAAAACATAAATTATGCTTACCTGATAATTTCCTTTTCTTCTGATGGAAAGAGTCCACAGCTGCATTCATTACTTTTGGGAAATAAGAACCTGGCCACCAGGAGGAGGCAAAGACAACCCAGCCAAAGGCTTAAATACTCCTCCCACTTCCCTCATTCCCCAGTCATTCTGCTGAGGAACAAGGAACAGTAGAAGAAATATCAGGGTGAAAAGGTGCTAGAAGAATATAAGGACGCCCCACAAAAAATCACGGGTGGGGAGCTGTGGACTCTTTCCATCAGAAGAAAAGGAAATTATCAGGTAAGCATAATTTATCTTTTTCTTCTTAAATGGAAAGAGTCCACAGCTGCATTCATTACTTTTGGAAAATCAATACCCAAGCTATAGAGGACACTGAATGCCAAGACGGGAGGGTACAATAGGTGACCCAAACTGAGGGCACAACCCAATAAAAAATCCTGCTTCATCTAAGCCGAGAAAAATTTGAAAGAAAAAGCCCCAGTGACACTGACTCGCAGCTAGTCCAGAGCCAAACAAGAGACCACTAACAGACTTGACTGAGCCAACAGTCCTCCAAGAGACACTGTCACCAAAAAGACAGTCCCCCACCAATCACCCCTCAGATGAAGGTGAAACCAGCCGAAAGCCCCCAAGGGGACAAGCCAAAGGAGAACCAAGGTAACAAAAAGGTTTCCATAATACGAAAAGAACACCTCCAAGTGTTTGTGGGCCCAGCTCACTGAAGCCTAAAAGGACCCAAACAGAGAAGGAGGCCATGCCAATACAAGCGAAAACCGGAATAATACCGGACATGGAGACAGAAAAACATCTCCCCAACATCCTGCAAGCATGGACGCAACTGAAGAAGCAAAGTCCTCCCAGCGCCCGCCCATAGAATCCCAAAGTATCCAACCATGAAAGCGTGTAATAGACCCAGGCAAAAACCTCAAGGTTAAGAACACAGAGTCCATAACAGGATGACACAAAAGGAGTTTGCAAGGAAGAAAAAGAAGCAGTCCACAAGAAACGGACCGCACAAAAACAATCCCTCAACAGAGGGCATTTTCCAGGCAACCTAAGCTGCCGGACCTACACTCAGGCCCCTAAAAAGGGGAACACAAGCCTCCATCAAGGCCTCCTGAGAAGGAGAGTATACCCTCAGAACCCGAAGGAAGAGTAAACCCTCTCCTGTGAAGGAGAAAGGAGAAACCATCTCCCAGCAGACTGAGCTATCAGGCTAGACTCAACAAGCTCTCACATACAAGGGATACTTCTACCCCTAGACCGCTCGGCAGACCCATACCCAGATTGACCAACCCAGCCACAGGGATCCAGTACATGAACAAAGGAATCCCGAAACTGATACAGGAACGAGCGAAAAGATGGTATAGCCATCCCTCCAGAGTACTAGAACAACCTGACTCTGACTACAGACAAGGCCATAGACTTAATTATCTATCAAAACAAGGCCCCACAGTCTGACTTGGAGTCAGCAAGGCCCCAGGCGGAACCACTTCCACCCTATACCTCCTGACCCGGAGAAGTCCTAAAAAATTACTTTAGGTCCCTAAAAAGGAGAATATTCCCTAAGAAAAGGGAAGAGACCGGAAGGACAACAACTGCCCTTAAGGCCCGAAGCCACCAGCTAGGTGTAAAGAAAAATCCTCAATGCAAATGTCCTAGAAAAAGGACCCCCATACAAGTCACACACCAAACAGAGGACCAGCCAACCATATACTTGCAGAGTAGAGAATCCATGGGTACACTGGCAAACTGAACAGGGGAATGCAACCCGAAGGTGCTCCAGAAATGGTAAAACCAATGCCAGCAGCTGTGTATGAACCCACTCCCTTGAGGCGCAAGCCACTCAGGCACCTAGATGACATGGGGTACTCAGTAGTAAGGAGTAATAAATACTCCAAGAACCAGGCCAACCCTGACCCGGTCAGGTAGATGGAGCAAGGACACAGCCCAAGTTCCCACTACCATGGAACACCCCGACCAGCCCTGAGATCCAGGAATCCAAAACAACCCAAAACTGGGTCAGGAAAAGGAGCGATGCCCTAGAAAGCGGGAATTTTAGGGAGAAAAGACAGATCCGGGCACCTATAGTCCAGGCAACCATATCCTACTGGCCAAAAAGTCAGACAAGGGAATGGATGCATATCCAGAGAACCTGGATAGCAAGAGGAACTTGAAAGCCCCGACCAAAGGGAGGGACCACCCCTAGCCAAAGTCTCATGCTCCAAAGAGCCAGACTAGAAGTCGAGTGAAAGAACTTCTCATGCCCCAGGACAACAGAAGGGATACCTCGAGGTCCAAAAAACCCTACTAGCAGGGCTAGTCTCCCCATCACCTCCACACAGGCAGAGGACACAGAGAAGAGAAAAACGCTCAGAGTTCCGAGCTCCGGGGAACCCCGAGCTGAACAAAGTCCCCTCAGGGATCAACCATTCTCTAGAAAATGTAGATTCCCAAAAGGAAATCTAACTCACCTGGAGACAATAGAGGAAGACCAAAAGGTCTTAAACTCAGACAGTTCATGTCAAAGAGTAAAAGCTGCATCTAGGGACACTCTAAACAGCCAACGCGCACACCTCCAAGGTGCCAAGAGCTGCAACTGGCTGAAAACTGCAAACCATCCACACACTAGAGAGCTATCCATAACAGCTGTGGGATCAAGCCCTAAAAGTACAATCCAGAGCCTTGAAACACAAGGCCAAAACCGCTCAACCCGCGGAAATGGTGTGCTTAGCCCTCCAGCCCTCTACTGCATGGGGGAGGAAACTCTCTAGGTTCTGATGAAATCAGATGTCAGATAGAGTGACGCAGCCGAAACTTCCCTGACTGGTTCTCTATGACCGAAGGGACAGAACAATCCTACCTGCCTCATGGACCTACAGGTCCTCTTGAATGCTTAGTTAACATGTAATAAATGATAACCGAGCACCCTGCGCTTCTACAGAACCCGCAAGCAGAATAGCGCCATGTGCCTGAACAGTCGCAAGACCAAATGAACTCAACAGGACCAGCCTGCACTCAGGGTCCTAACGGGCAGGCTGCATAGATCCTCCCTCAAAGGGGAAGAAAAGAAAACAGGCATTTTTCAACACAGGACTAACATGTCCATAACAACTCCTAAGAAGTATTGAGTATCAATCCCAGAAAGTTCCCGAAGGAAAACATAACAAAAATAAGACATTCCATTGGATACAAATAAAAATCAAGGCAACCCGAAGGTTAACACCCAAAAAAAGACACAGGCCTACCAGTAGGACAAGCCAAATGGAGCCCCATCTTCACAAAAACTGGGAAAGAACTCAAATTAAAGACAATAGGATATTACCTTATCCCCATTCGGACTATCAGACTGAAACTTCACATATCTGTGAACTATAGGGTCATTCAGCAACTCAAACAGATGTCTGAGCAATACGCAAAGGCGCGCAATCCAGTAACGAAAGGCACAACACTCCGGAACAGAACCCTCAGGATACTGCGGAGGCCCACCCCAAGGCAGAATACCTGGGATAATAGGGCACGAGCATATTCTCAAAGAAACGTCTGGACATTATCTGAAAGCGACAAAGTGCTGCAAGCTCCGGGGGGAACACACCACCCCGCGTGGAGGAACCATATACTGGGTTACCAGCTTGAGTAGAATATTAGGGCTGCTTGAGTAGGATATTAGGGCTGCACGATTAATCGCATATGCAATTTAAAAACGTGATTAATTGCTGCGGTTTTAAACCGCAAGAGTATGCAATTTTAGCCCCGCCCGCTTTAAATCACCTATGACGTACAGGAGGGCTGGTGTCGTGTCCAATTGTGAAACTCTTCGGAATTTGGAACACCATCACGTCCGGTGACGTCACTCCGCATGCACAAGAGGCCCAACCTCCTAAAATCAGCTGTTCCAAATTGCTCCATCGCGCGCCGCCGACTTGCCGTGCCCGCCTTACGACATTGAGCGGAGTTACCAGGGAGTGCTGTGGCTGATGCGGGTTACAGGGAGGGGGGTGCGCTGGGACTTATGTGGGTTGGGGGCTGATGGTGGTTACAGGCGGTGCTTATGATGTTAAAGGGGGTGCTTATTGGGGGGTTACAGTGGGAGCTGATGGGACTTATGTAGGTTACACCGGGGGTGCTATTGGGGACTACAGTGGGAGCTGATGGGGCTTATGTAGGTTACCGAGGGGGGCTTATGGGAGTTACAGGGGGTGCTGACGTGCACTGACTTTAGCAATCCAGCCTTAGTGCCTCTGCAGTACAGTAATTCTTAATCACTCAGTGAAGGAGCCAGCCACCGTGACCGACATTTAACTGCTATGCAATTGTTTTTTTAAATTCTTCTTCCGGGTTGTAAACATTCTAGTGGATATATATATATATACCCACTTATTGCTTTTAAAAAACGAGCACTCTGAATCCTGTCCAAACACTTCTCCTAATTTGCATAATTGTGTCTTTTTTATGCCTAAATCTTACCTCATAACTGATTGAGGGTTAACATTGTAAGCATATTTCGTTACAAAATAAATATTTGTTCTTTGTACATACAATATTATGCTATGTGCCTCTTTTTTCTCCTCTCTGTATAAAATCCGGATGACCTCCTGAGGGGACAGAGATTCTCACCACCATTGTATATATATATTATATATATATATATATATATATATATATATATATATATATATATATATATATATATATATATATATATATATATAACAAAAAATACAGCCTTACTCATCTCTTCCAATTCAAATTGAGAGAGTCCAGGATTTCCACTATCCCACCTAACAGCATCCTAAAAAGGAGACTTCTAGGCCAAAGAGATCACCTGGACATCTACCCTGAGAGGCACAGAGTACTCACTTCACTCTACCTACATCTGAGCGAATACCTTACCTCATATGATTTGGGTAAAAGTTGGTAAGCAGTAATTACTTACTATACATCTCTGTATGGAAGAATCAAACGTTTTGGGTTAAAGGAACTTATCTACATTTATTGTGGACTACAATCATGTTTATAACCATTTAATAAGAACATTATTACATTTACCATATTACTAGCTGAGCGCCCCTCCATTTTTATTGAAATTTCTCTTTCTGCATTTACTTTTACTCAGAGACAGGGGTACTCTGTATCAATATAGGGGCTGCATGCTGCAGGACTGCAGGAATTTGGTCTAAATGCTAGAATTCCCCCAAAAAAGCAATTTTTATCTCTCAAACAAAGGTTGAAAAGATTAAACTGGGCTAAACCCATGTTAACTGGACAGCGGAACAATGGGACAGTGTTATTTGGAGTGATGAGACCAAAATCTCCCTGTTTGGTAGTGATGCATAAAATACGTAAGGAGAAGAATCTGAGAAGATTTGCATCCTGATTGCATTACACCAGTGACGTGCAGTGAGGTAAGAGGCTGGTGAGGCACTAGATATGATACGACGGAGAAACACATGTACAGAGGGCCGCAAGTACCCCCAACAGGGCAGGTTTAAATGATAGCTGAACCAGTGCACAGGTGACATAATCAGGTGATGGGTGAGAGCAAGTTAGTAACCACTGAGCTACTGATCAGCTGATTACTTCACCTGCGCACTGATTCAGCTATAATGAAAACCTGGCCTGTTGGGGGTACTTGAGGACCATTGTTGAGAAACACTGCACTAAAGCACCAGCTCATCGGAAATGTATTGATTACCTGGAGAATAAAGCACACATACTCTGCTCACTGACACCCACACACTCTGCTCACATACACACTCACACAATTTTGTGGCACAGTGCCAGTTACTAAGCAATTAGAATGATACACAATCTCTTCTCTACTCACTACTGTATTGTAAAAATAGAAATAATTTACCATACAAATTTTACACAAAGGACAAGTTATCAATACTGCCAACACAGCTGCTGCTGCAATATGGTGTTCAAGAAACGCACGTGCACATCCCACTTAGGTATGCTCTTCAACAAAGGCCACCAAAGGACACCAAAAGAATGAAGTACATAATAATAAAAGTAAATATGAATGATGGAAATGTAATTATGACTTTCATGTTCCTTTCAAAAACTAATTTGATTTGCTGACATGGGGCCAGTAACAGTTGATGCTAATTCTCAAAATATAAATAACTAGAAAAGTCTATTAAAATAGCATGCTCTACCTCAATCATGAAAGTTTAATTTTAAATGTCTCCCTTTGACTATGTGTTTAACCAGTTACTTTACAGTGGCATTATTTCTAAAAACATTTAACTGCAATAATTACATATATTTTTTTAAATGACTCATTATCTCCATTTTATTAATATAAACTTGCATAAAATCAGCACACATTAAAAACACAATGCAACAGCTTTCAATTGATTTGTGAATTACAAGTTAACAGCAGTCTTTAAATAAATGGAGATGCAGAGAAATATAAAAATAGATACTGCATCCTCTGACTGAACAGACATAACATATATATATGGAGTTTGTACCAAATTAAATAAAATAACCATGAAAAAGGGAGGCTTAGCAATATTCAATGTCAAAAACTTTAAATAATGTGGACACTGCACACTTAGCTTCAAACTCTGGGTTTTAAATTATGGATTTAAATTTGAATTGACCCTTTGACTTCCTGTCAGTATTGGGTTATGCTCACTTACTGTCCCCCCCTGTTAATGAGCTGTATCTGAACATGATTTGTGAATCACAAGAGATGTAGAATATTACTTTACTCTTCTGTTTGGTGTCATCTGTTCTTAGGTTACTTCAGCTTCCAGTTGTGTCACATGACCCTGCTCACTGCATCCTCCTGATTAATCTATATATCCTTCAATTGCTAGGAGGCATCAAGAGGGGTGCCTCCTATTGGTCCCAATTTTTGCTGCTAATATATTGACAGAACACAGGTGGCGCTGCAGCACAGCTTTTCCTTTGACCCATGTACTGCAATGGAGAGAAGCGTTCCTGTACCTGCCTCTCCATAGCATTACATGGGGGAAAATATTTTTTTTTTTACTTTTTTTTTTTGTTTAATTCAAATTTAATTAAGCTTTGGCCACATATGGCAGGGTAGGCACTGCCTCCCCTGCCTCTTAGGAGTGCACGTCCCTGCATTACACGTACCATGAAACACCCAGTTAGTGTTATGATCTGGGGTTGTGTGACATCTAAAGGTGTGGGCAGAATTTGTGTGATTAACAAGAATATAAATGCCCAAAAATACATAAATGAAATACTTGAGGCCAAACTGAAGCCTTCTGTACGTGATCTTTTCCAAGATAATGAAGCATTTATATTTCAACAGGATTCAGCTCCATGTCATGTTGCTGTTGTGTGCAAAAAGTGTTTTCAAGATAATTATATTCCACTGCTGGAATGGCCTGGGAATAGCCCAGACCTTAACCCAATCGAAAATCTATGGAGCCGACTAAAGAAACTTGTTAGTCAGAAACAACCCAGTAATAAAACCCAATTAATAGAAGCAATAATTCAATCTTGGTTTCACATTATAACAGCTGCAGAACTAAAAAACTTGGTTCACTCCATGGGAAGGAGGTGTAAGGCCATAATTAACGCTAATGGTTACCCAACTAAGGCCTCGCTTCCATTGAGTTGTTAAAAATGGAGCCGTAAGCTACCGAAGCGGCCGACAGCTAAAAGTAATTTACGGCTGCATTTTAGTACCAGGTTTCCATTGAAAAGATTAGCGTGTTGCGCGCAGTCGCTCTTTTCGTGTAGCTGTAAGTTAACGTTGTGTTAACGCTTCCATCTGACGTCGGATTTCTTGAAAATCAATTGGTTGCTAAGGTAACCCGACCTTACTCTATAGAATTTACGTTTAACGTCCGTGCTTCTTACCTGTGATCGCCTCTCAAGAAAAATAAAAAAACACTTATCCATATTTTTAATAATCAAATACTATTTTCTAATATAATTATATTTAACACTTCATAAATATAAGTAATATTTATTGCTGCCCTAGGCATAGGTCTAGTTTGCATTCTGTAGATATGTTCTTGTATATATTATTATATTTAAATATATACTGATATTTCTATTAGAATATAAGTTCAACTATTTCTATACATGAGACAACAATAAATATTACTTATAACAATTTATTTCTACATTAAAACACTTGCATTATTTGCAAGTTTTATAATTACAATAGAAAATAGGTCTCAAAAAGCACAATTTTCCTCTTTTACACCTAGTTGAGCTGGGGGTAATATTTCTCAATGTATCGACAGCCTCCGACAATGTATTAACGGTTAGCGCTTTCATTGGAAACCTGGTATAATTTATCGATTAACGGCTTCTATTACTTTCTATGGGACGCGAAGATCTTTTCGGCAGCCGAAGTCCGGCTGCCGATATTGAGGTATAACGCGCCATTGGAAACAGTCGATAAACAATATTGCTTCCGACAGCATATTTATCGGTTTGCGAGTGCACGCAAACTGAATTACGACTCAATGGAAGCGAGGCCTATTGTAACACTCTCATATAAATAATTATGAATAAAATGTGTTTTGTTGCTCTATTGTATCAATGACTCAGAATCTATGAACTGAAACAGAGTGCAGATACTGTGAGCTAATTTATAAGAGTAGTTAAACAGAAAGTGAATTGAGAACTCAGAATAATATAATACAACTGAGTGATTCAATTCAGCAAAAAGAATCAGATCGGATAATGCAGCTTGGCAGGAATTATGATACAGAGATTGGATCAGGAACGCTACTGAGTAAATACACAGTTTATGTTGTTTGTCTGAATAAAGTTTATCAGTCCAGTTTAGCTTCACACACTCACACAGTTAAAACCTATTTACATTAATGAACCGTTAGGTTTAAGTGAAGATTTCTCTCATGCGGCAGATCCACAGTGTATAGGAATTTTAAGCAAAGTCACAAGCAGGATATCTGACGTATGATTACAGTTCAATGTTGTGAAAACAAACTTACCGCCAAACAGGTTGAGCACAGCTTTCTTTAGAATGCAAAAATAGAAAGCGCAGCTATGCTTCTTACCTGAGTGGGATGTTCGATTCAGACGTGGAGGGCTGTGTGAGCGTGACTTACTTCCGGGTCTCGGTAGAGGTTCCGTCACAGCTGAGAATCACTGGAGGTGAGAGCGGTTACACAGGGAGTGTAAAAGGAGGACTTGGTTTCCGATATTTCCTGCAAACAATTGAAAGGTGAAGGCAAAGTATTTGTTCTTAATCTGCGAACACAGAATAAAGGATTAGGTAGATTTGACCTGAATAATCCAAATAAAGCATATACTACTCTTGACTTGAGCCGAAGGTTAGCTTACTTCAATTAACAGGCAGTTTGTGACTGTGGAAAGAGCGCTTAAATAGAGAAGGATGTAGATGGGAGGGTTCCTCCTTAAAGGTATATTACATCTCCCCCCCTTCAAGGGAGCACCCCAGGAGAACCGGGATGAGGTTTGAGGGGGTAGCGACGATGAAACTTCCTCAAGAGGTCAGGAGCATGAATCTCGGATGCAACCTGCCAGGAATCCTCCTCAGGACCATAACCTTTCCATTTTATGAGGTATTCCAGTCTTCTTCTCTTGATTTGGGAGTCTAGAATCCTGTCTATCTCAAACTCCTCATGATCTTCTAGAATGGTTGGAGGTGGCAGGGTTATATGTAATCTGCCTAGATCTGATGTGTAAGGCTTAATAAAAGATACATGAAATGTATTATGTATTTTGTATTGCTGCGGAAGCTGAAGTCTGACAGCATTAGGATTTATGACTTTATCAATGGTGAAAGGTCCTATATACTGATTTGCTAGTTTTTTGCTGGGTATTTGTAATCGTAAGTGTTTAGTAGAAAGAAGTACTTGATCACCTATCTTATAAGCTGGTGAAGGTCGCCGTCTTTGATCGTAGTAAAACTTTTGTCTGTCTTTTGCTTCAACTAGGTGGGATTTTAATGTTTTTAACCGGTCCTGTAGATTATTGAGGTAAGTAGAAGCACTTGGAGAATTAACTGCTGTAGTAGCTAAAGAGATGGAGATCGGGTGGTAACCATAAGTGGCAAAAAACGGGGTCATCTTTGTAGAAGATGATTCAGAATTGTTATAAGAAAATTCTGCCATAGGGAGATAAGAAACCCAGTCATCCTGTAAGTGTGTGATGTAGCATCTGAGGTACTGCTCTAACGTCTGGTTAAGACGTTCAGTCAAACCGTTAGTTTGGGGGTGAAATGAGGTGGAATACCTACTATCAATTCTTAATAATTTACATAGTGATCTCCAGAAAGCGGAGGTGAATTGGGACCCCCTGTCTGTAATAATGGTAGTTGGTAACCCATGTAATCGGACAATGGATCTTATGAAAGCTTTAGCTGTTACCATAGCACTTGGTAAAGATTTAAGAGGGGTGAAGTGGACAAGTTTGGTCAACTGATCAACAACTACAAATATAGTGTTATAGTGTTGTGAGTCAGGAAGTTCTACAATGAAGTCCATGGAGATGGTTGTCCAAGGTTTATCAGGAATTGGCAGGGATGTTAATAATCCAATAGGCTTTTTGTGTTCAATTTTGTTTCTAGCACAAACGTCACAGCCCATAACATATTCCTTGATGAAGTGATCCATCTGTGGCCACCAGAAGTAACGTCTTGTCAATTCGATCGTTTTTTGGATACCGGTATGTCCAGATAGTAAACTGTCATGGGTGTGAGATAAGATAAGTGTTCTTAAGGAGTGTGGGATGAATAGTCTTCCCTTGTGATACAACAGTCCTGAAACAGAGTCCTTTATACAATTGGGAGGTACATTGTCTTCTTTGTTCAAGGCTGAAAGGATTTGTGTCTCCAAACTAGTGAGTAGTCCCAGGAATTTCTCTTCAGGTATTATAGGTCTCAAGTTTGTGGAGCTTTGATGGTGTTCATGTTGTCTAGATAAGGCGTCAGCTTTTACATTAGCGCTTCCAGGTCTGTAGGTAATTTGAAAATTAAACCGATCCATAAAAAGGGCCCATCTGACTTGACGAGAAGAGAGGGTCTTGTTAATTTTTAGGTATTCTAAATTTTTATGATCGGTATATAACCATGAAAGGTTCAGATGTTCCCTCTAAAAGATGTCTCCAGTGCTCTAGAGCTCTTTTTATTGCTAACAATTCCTTATCACCAACAGAGTAATTTTCTTCTGCTGGTAGGAAGGTTTTCGAATAGAAAGCGATTGGATGTATTAGTTTAGTGGAGCAGTTTGGTTGGGATAACACAGCACCAATGCCGGAATTGGAAGCATCAACTTCTAGGATGAAGGTTTGACTGTAATCTGGTAATGCAAGAACAGGTGCTGTGGAAAAAAAGACTTTTCAAGTTTGTAAAAGCTTCCTGTGTCTCTTTTGTCCATAAAAATCTTCGTTTGTTACAAGTTAACTGGGTTAGAGGTTTTACAACAGAGGAGAAATCTTTTATAAATCTCCTGTAAAAATTCGCAAACCCCAGAAACCTCTGGAGTGTGCGTACGGTGGTGGGTTTTGGCCACTCCATAACAGCTTTGATTTTTTGAGGATCCATTTCAATTTGATTGGGTGATAGAATATAACCCAAGAACTTGATTTCTGATACATGAAACAAGCATTTTTTCTAATTTGGCATATAATCTGTGTTGTCTTAATCTTGTTAATACCCAACGGACATGTTTCTGGTGGTCTATTAAATTTTTAGAGTAAATTAGAATATCATCTAGATAGATGATTACACATGTGTCTATGAGATCCTGAAAAATCTCATTCACAAAATGTTGAAATGTTGCCGGAGCATTGCATAGTCCAAAAGGCATGACATTGTATTGGAACAAACCATACCTGGTACGGAATGCAGTTTTCCATTCGTCACCCTTCTTTATGCGGATGAGATTGTAGGCACCCTTTAAATCTAGTTTCGTGAATATTGTTGCTCCGGTTAATCTTTCCAGTAATTCGGGGATTAAAGGCAGAGGATACCGATTTCTTATTGTTATTTTGTTTAAGGCTCGATAATCAATTATTGGACGCAAAGTCAAGTCTTTGTTTTTGACAAAGAACATCCCAGCTGCTGCTGGGGAGGTGGAATGTGAAATAAAACCTTTCCTAAGATTTTCATCCAGATAAGATCGTAAGTCTTGTAACTCTTTTTTATTCATGGGGTATATTTTCCCATGTGGAATTTGGGAATTGGGGATTATGTCTATATGACAATCAAACACCCTATGTGGTGGTAGATTTTCTGCATCTTTTAGATTAAACACGTCAACCAAGTCCTGATAAACTTCTGGAACCCCTTGATCTAGTGATGCTATTGTACAGTGAGGGTAACAAGTATTGGTGCAATAAGTAGACTTGAGTTTAACTGTTTGGGTTTTCCAATCAATCTCAGGGTTATGTGTTTCCAACCATAAATACCCTAAAACTATTGAATGGTGGGCTATTGGTAATATATCAAAAGATAGATATTCAGTGTGTCCCCCTGATGTAGTTATTAACAACGGTATGGTGTTATGAGTAATTGGCCCTTTCTGTGTGAATGTACCATCAATCAACTTCACAAAAACTGGGTTTGGTTTACACACCGTGGGAATTTTATTAGTCACAACAAAATCAGTGTCAATATATATACCCGTCGCCCCAGAATCTATGAGTCCTTCAGTCTGTAGGTTGTATTGATCCCACTGTAAAGAGAAAGGTAGAATTAGCTGATGGGTCTTGTGGGTGTTATGTGTTTGTGTAATTGAAAGAATCTTACCCTTTTTCTGTTTAGAAGAGGCTAGAAGAGGGCAAGCACTCACTGAATGTTCCTTATGAGCACAGTATAAACATAGGTTTGAGAGTTTCCTTCTTATCTTTTCTTCAGGAGTGAGAGGTCCTCGAATAGTTCCTATTTCCATGGGAGTAGAATGAGAAGGAGGTTTTTCTTGAGTAACTTGGAGAGGGTAACTGCGTCTGGGGGCACTCTCAAACGCCATCCTCTCAGCTTTTCGCTCTCTCAATCTTCTATCAAGTGTGATACATAATTTAGTGAGTGATGATAGACTCTCAGGCATGTCAAGCCTTGACAATTCATCCTTGAGGCTTTCTGATAATCCAAGCCTGAACTGGTTTCTCAGGCTAACCTCGTTCCATAATGAGTCAGAGGCCCACATCTGAAAGTTGGTGATGTACTCCTCGACTGTTCTCTTCCCTTGTTTGAGGGCACGTAATTTGGAATCAGCAATAATCTGAGTATTTGTGTCCTCGTATAAGGTAGACATGGCAGAAAAAAAGTCTTGTAGTGAATCCAGTATTGGATCGTTTGCTTCAAACAATCTGTTGGCCCAGGTCCTGGGTTCCCCTAAGAGGTAGGAAATGGTGGTACAAACCTTTATTCTCTCACAATGGTAAGTCCTGGGTCTGAGGGAATAAAGCAAGTTGCAAGCATTCTTAAAATCTCTGAATGTTGCACGTTTACCTGAAAAAGGTACAGGAGGCTGAATCTGGGGTTCAGGTATTTCCTGCTCTTTTGGTGACAGGTATTATTTGATGAGTGCTTTTAAAGCAGTATTCTCTGCACGTACTTCACTTAACCCATGTGCCAAGTAATCCAATTTTTGGTGTATATTTGAGATTTCATTTTTAATCTCTTGTGGATCCATGGCTGGTTAAATTCCTAAGCAGAGCCAAGGCCTGTTAATTATGTAACACTCTCATATAAATAATTATGAATAAAATGTGTTTTGTTGCTCTATTGTATCAATGACTCAGAATCTATGAACTGAAACAGAGTGCAGATACTGTGAGCTAATTTATAAGAGTAGTTAAACAGAAAGTGAATTGAGAACTACTGAGTGATTCAATTCAGCAAAAAGAATCAGATCGGATAATGCAGCTTGGCAGGAATTATGATACAGAGATTGGATCAGGAACGCTACTGAGTAAATACACAGTTTATGTTGTTTGTCTGAATAAAGTTTATCAGTCCAGTTTAGCTTCACACACTCACACAGTTAAAACCTATTTACATTAATGAACCGTTAGGTTTAAGTGAAGATTTCTCTCATGCGGCAGATCCACAGTGTATAGGAATTTTAAGCAAAGTCACAAGCAGGATATCTGACGTATGATTACAGTTCAATGTTGTGAAAACAAACTTACCGCCAAACAGGTTGAGCACAGCTTTCTTTAGAATGCAAAAATAGAAAGCGCAGCTATGCTTCTTACCTGAGCGGGATGTTCGATTCAGACGTGGAGGGCTGTGTGAGCGTGACTTACTTCCGGGTCTCGATAGAGGTTCCGTCACAGCTGAGAATCACTGGAGGTGAGAGCGGTTACACAGGGAGTGTAAAAGGAGGACTTGGTTTCCGATATTTCCTGCAAACAATTGAAAGGTGAAGGCAAAGTATTTGTTCTTAATCTGCGAACACAGAATAAAGTATTAGGTAGATTTGACCTGAATAATCCAAATAAAGCATATACTACTCTTGACCTGAGCCGAAGGTTAGTTTACTTCAATTAACAGGCAGTTTGTGACTGTGGAAAGAGCGCTTAAATAGAGAAGGATGTAGATGGGAGGGTTCCTCCTTAAAGGTATATTACACCTATGTATTAACTGACATGTTGAGAATTTTGTATATATCATTTTTTCAATGTGTTTCACTTTTCTTCTTTATAACTGCTGTTCTAATAAAAAAATCCTTCATAAAAGTTATTGCGTTACATTCTATATTAAATTATCTTTCCATTGATATATAATTTTATAGTATTACTCAAAAACAAAGTTGTGTTATGAGCCATCAAACCTCAAAAATACACTTTTTTCAAAAGGTTTCCACAATTTTGGCCACTACTGTATCTATCTATCTATCTATCTATCTATCTATCTATCTATCTATCTATCTATCTATCTATCTATATATATATATATATATATATATACATATATATATATATATTTATTTATATATACTGTATGTGTGTGTGTGTATATATATATATATATATATATATATATATATATATATATATAATATAATATATGTCTGTATATATATATATATTTATGTATATCAAAAGTAGTTAATCAAACCAGTTCATAGAGCTACCCGAATTGATTATTTAGTACAGAAAAACCTGAGACCTCAATAATAATGTGTCACAGGAATAAATCTCATATAAGGTAGAAAATAAGATAAGAAAAGAAAAAGACAGAAATAATACAGGATTCCTTAGCCTGCACTATCCATCTCAAACTACAATACCTAAATAGACATTCCACATATGTAGAGGTATCCAATCACACCAAAAACAAACATAAGGAATACATGATGTTATACACAAAAACAGAATTTATGCTTACCTGATAAATTACTTTCTCCAACGGTGTGTCCGGTCCACGGCGTCATCCTTACTTGTGGGAATATCTCTTCCCCAACAGGAAATGTCAAAGAGTCCCAGCAAAGCTGGCCATATAGTCCCTCCTAGGCTCCGCCCACCCCAGTCATTCGACCGACAGACAGGAGGAAAAAATAGGAGAAACCATAGGGTGTCGTGGTGACTGTAGTTAGAGAAAATAATTCATCGGACCTGATTAGAAAACCAGGGCGGGCCGTGGACCGGACACACCGTTGGAGAAAGTAATTTATCAGGTAAGCATAAATTCTGTTTTCTCCATCATTGGTGTGTCCGGTCCACGGCGTCATCCTTACTTGTGGGAACCAATACCAAAGCTTTAGGACACGGATGAAGGGAGGGAGCAAATCAGGTCACCTAAACGGAAGGCACCACGGCTTGCAAAACCTTTCTCCCAAAAATAGCCTCCGAAGAAGCAAAAGTATCAAATTTGTAAAATTTGGCAAAAGTGTGCAGTGAAGACCAAGTCGCTGCCTTACATATCTGATCAACAGAAGCCTCGTTCTTGAAGGCCCATGTGGGAGCTACAGC
Organism: Bombina bombina; assembly: GCF_027579735.1. NCBI lineage: Eukaryota > Metazoa > Chordata > Amphibia > Anura > Bombinatoridae > Bombina > Bombina bombina. The sequence goes on from NC_069502.1 coordinate 335,250,434, forward strand.
CCTAGTGGAGTGAGCTGTGATTCTTTCAGGAGGCTGCCGTCCGGCAGTCTCATAAGCCAATCGGATGATGCTTTTAAGCCAAAAGGAAAGAGAGGTAGAAGTTGCTTTTTGACCTCTCCTTTTACCAGAATAGACGACAAACAGAGAAGAAGTTTGTCTGAACTCTTTTGTAGCTGCTAAGTAGAATTTTAGAGCACGGACTACATCTAAATTGTGTAGCAAACGTTCCTTCTTCGAAACTGGATTCGGACACAAAGAAGGTACAACTATCTCCTGATTAATATTGTTGTTGGAAACAACCTTTGGTAGAAAACCAGGCTTAGTATGCAGAACAACCTTATCTGAATGGAACACCAGATAGGGTGGAGTACACTGTAGAGCAGATAACTCAGAAACTCTTCTAGCAGAAGAAATAGCAACCAAAAACAAAACTTTCCAAGATAACAACTTAATATCTATGGAATGTAAAGGTTCAAATGGAACCCCTTGAAGAACTGAAAGAACTAGATTTAAACTCCAGGGAGGAGTCAAAGGTCTGTAAACAGGCTTGATCCTAACCAAAGCCTGAACAAATGCTTGAACATCTGGCACAACTGCCAGTCGTTTGTGTAGTAGGACAGATAAAGCAGAAATCTGTCCCTTTAGAGAACTCGCAGATAATCCTTTATCCAAACCTTCTTGTAGAAAGGAAAGAATCCTAGGAATCTTTATCTTATTCCATGGGAATCCCTTGGATTCACACCAGCAGATATATCTTTTCCATATTTTATGGTAAATCTTTCTAGTTACCGGTTTTCTGGCTTGAACCAGAGTATCTATCACGGAATCTGAAAACCCACGCTTTGATAGAATCAAGCGTTCAATCTCCAAGCCGTCAGCTGGAGGGAGACCAGATTTGGATGTTCGAATGGACCCTGAACAAGAAGGTCCTGTCTCAAAGGTAGCTTCCATGGTGGAACCGATGACATATTCACCAGGTCTGCATACCAAGTCCTGCGTGGCCACGCAGGTGCTATCAAGATCACCGAGGCCCTCTCCTGTTTGATCCTGGCTACCAGCCTGGGAATGAGAGGAAACGGTGGAAACACATAAGCTAGGTTGAAGGTCCAAGGCACTACTAGTGCATCCACTAGAGTCGCCTTGGGATCCCTGGATCTGGACCCGTAGCAAGGAACCTTGAAGTTCTGACGAGACACCATCAGATCCATATCTGGAATGCCCCATTGTTGCGTCAACTGGGCAAAGATCTCCGGGTGGAGTTCCCACTCCCCCGGATGGAATGTCTGACGACTCAAATAATCCGCTTCCCAGTTTTCCACACCTGGAATGTGGATCGCAGATAGGTGGCAGGAGTGATTCTCCGCCCATTGTATTATTTTGGTCACTTCTTTCATCACCAGGGAACTCCTTGTTCCCCCCTGATGATTGAGATACGCAACAGTCGTCATGTTGTCTGATTGGAATCTTATGAATCTGGCCTTTGCTAGCTGAGGCCAAGCCCTGAGAGCATTGAATATCGCTCTTAGTTCCAGAATGTTTATCGGGAGAAGAGACTCTTCCCGAGACCACAGTCCCTGAGCTTTCAGGGATTCCCAGACCGCGCCCCAGCCCACTAGGCTGGCGTCGGTCGTGACGATGACCCACTCTGGACTGCGGAAGCTCATTCCCTGGGACAGGTGATCCTGGGTTAGCCACCAACGGAGTGAGTCTCTGGTCTTCTGATCTACTTGAATCACTGGAGACAAGTCTGTATAGTCCCCATTCCACTGTTTCAGCATGCACAGTTGTAATGGTCTTAGATGAATTCGCGCAAAAGGAACTATGTCCATTGCTGCAACCATCAATCCTACTACTTCCATGCACTGAGCTACGGAAGGATGAGGAATAGAATGAAGAACTTGACAAGCGTTTAGAAGTTTTGACTTTCTGACTTCTGTCAAGAAAATCCTCATTTCTAAGGAATCTATTATTGTTCCCAAGAAGGGAACTCTTGTCGACGGAGACAGGGAACTTTTTTCTATGTTCACCTTCCATCCGTGAGATCTGAGAAAGGCCAGAACGATGTCTGAGTGAGCCTTTGCCTTTGAAAGAGACGACGCTTGTACTAGAATGTCGTCCAAGTACTGTACTACTGCAATGCCCCTTGGTCTTAGAACCGCTAGAAGGGATCCGAGTACCTTTGTGAAAATCCTTGGAGCAGTGGCTAACCCGAATGGGAGGGCCACAAACTGGTAATGTTTGTCCAGAAAGGCGAACCTTAGGAACTGATGATGTTCTTTGTGGATAGGGATATGTAGATACGCATCCTTTAGATCCACGGTAGTCATAAATTTACCTTCCTGAATTGTGGGTAGAATCGTTCGAATGGTTTCCATCTTGAACGATGGTACTCTGAGAAATTTGTTTAGGATCTTTAAATCCAGGATTGGTATGAAAGTTCCCTCTTTTTTGGGAACTACAAACAGATTTGAGTAAAATCCCATTCCTTGTTCCGCCGTTGGAACTGGGTGTATCACTCCCATCTTTAACAGGTCTTCTACACAATGTAAGAATGCCTGTCTCTTTATTTGGTTTGAGGATTAGTGAGACATGTGGAACCTTCCCCTTGGGGGTAGTTCCTTGAATTCCAGAAGATAACCCTGAGAAACTATTTCTAGCGTCCAGGGATCCTTAACATCTCTTGCCCAAGCCTGAGCAAAGAGAGAGAGTCTGCCCCCCACTAGATCCGGTCCCGGATCGGGGGCTACTCCTTCATGCTGTTTTGTTAGCAGAGGCAGGCTTCTTGGCCTGCTTACCCTTGTTCCAGCCTTGCATCGGTTTCCAGGCTGGTTAGGTCTGTGAGGTATTACCCTCTTGCTTAGAAGATGCAGAATTAGAGCCCGGTCCGTTCCTGAAATTACGAAAGGAACGAAAATTAGACTTATTCTTGGCTTTGAAAGGCCTATCTTGTGGGAGGGCGTGGCCCTTTCCCCCAGTGATGTCTGAGATAATCTCTTTCAATTCTGGCCCAAAGAGAGTTTTACTCTTGAAGGGGATATTAAGCAATTTTGTCTTGGATGATGCATCCGCTGACCAAGACTTTAGCCAAAGCGCTCTGCGCGCCACAATTGCAAACCCTGAATTTTTCGCCACTAATCTAGCTATTTGCAAAGCGGCATCTAAAATAAAAGAGTTAGCCAACTTAAGTGCGTGAACTCTGTCCATAACTTCCTCATATGGAGTCTCTCTACTGAGCGACTTTTCTAGTTCCTCGAACCAGAACCACACTGCTGTAGTGACAGAAACAATGCACGAAATGGGTTGAAGAAGGTAACCTTGCTGTATAAAAATCTTTTTAAGCAAACCCTCCAATTTTTTATCCATAGGATCTTTGAAAGCACAATTATCCTCGATAGGAATAGTAGTGCGCTTGTATAGAGTAGAAACTGCCCCCTCGACCTTAGGGACTGTCTGCCATAAGTCCTTTCTGGGGTCGACCATAGGAAATAATTTCTTAAATATAGGAGGGGGAACAAAAGGTATGCCGGGCTTCTCCCATTCCTTATTCACTATGCCCGCCACCCGCTTGGGTATAGGAAAATCGTCGGGGTGCACCGGAACCTCTAGGAACTTGTCCATCTTGCATAATTTTTCTGGAATGACCAGGTTGTCACAATCATCCAGAGTAGATAACACCTCCTTAAGCAGTGCGCGGAGATGTTCTAATTTAAATTTAAATGTCACAACATCAGGTTCAGCCTGTTGGGAAATTTTTCCTGAATCTGAAATTTCCCCATCTGACAAAACCTCCCTCATGGCCCCTTCAGATTGGTGTGAGGGTATGACAGAACAATTATCATCAGCGCCCTCCTGCTCTTCAGTGTTTAAAACAGAGCAATCACGCTTTCTCTGATATGCAGGCATTTTGGATAAAATATTTGCTATGGAGTTATCCATTACAGCCGTCAATTGTTGCATGGTAATAAGCAGGGCCTCCTGCGTGGGCAAAACTGGTGTAGACACAGAAGGAGATGATGTAGAACCATGTCTACTCCCTTCATCTGATGAATCATCTTGGGCAACTTCATTATCTGTGACAGTACTGTCCTTACTTGTTTTGGACGCTTTGGCACAATTATCACATAATTTAGAAGGGGGAGACACATTGACTTTCATACATATAGAACATAGCTTATCTGAAGGCACAGACATGTTAAACAGGCTTAAACTTGTCAGTAAAACACAAAAACCGTTTTAAAACAAAACCGTTACTGTCTCTTTAAATTTTAAACAGAGCACACTTTATTACTGAATATGTGAAAAAATATGAAGGAATTGTTCAAAATTTACCAAAATTTCACCACAGTGTCTTAAAGTATTGCACACCAATTTTCAGAGCTTTAACCCTTAAAATAACGAAACCGGAGCCGGTTACAATTTAACCCCTCTACAGTCCCAGCTACAGCCTTTGCTGCGACTCTACCAAGCCCAGAGGGGAATACGATACCAAATGACGCCTTCTAGGAACTTTTCCAACTATTTTCAGGTCCTCACTCATGCATCTGCATGTCTTGCTCTCAAAAACAACTGCGCAGTAATGGCGCGAAAATGAGGCTCAGCCTACAACTGGGAAGGCCCTTCCTGACTGAAAAAGGTGTCTAACATAGTGCCTGACGTTAAAAAACGTTCCCCAAGTTTATAAATGTGAAATACCAGCATAAACATGTATAAAATGCCCAAATAAAGCAATCGATTTTGCCCATAAAAGTGTCTACCAGTTTTATAGCCCATATTAAGCCCTTTATTCTGCTTGAGACTAAGAAAATGGCTTACCGGTCCCCATGAGGGGAAATGACAGCCTTCCAGCATTACACAGTCTTTTTAGAAATATGGCTAGTCATACCTTAAGCAGAAAAGTCTGCTAACTGTTTCCCCCAAATGAAGTTACTTCATCTCAACAGTCCTATGTGGAAACAGCAAAGGATTTTAGTTACTGTCTGCTAAAATCATCTTCCTCTCACAAACAGAATTCTTCATCTCTTTCTGTTTCAGAGTAAATAGTACATACCAGCACTATTTTAAAATAACAAACTCTTGATAGTAGAATAAAAAATTACAACTAAACACCACATACTGTTAACCATCTCCGTGGAGATGTTGCCTGTGCAACGGCAAAGAGAATGACTGGGGTGGGCGCAGCCTAGGAGGGACTATATGGCCAGCTTTGCTGGGACTCTTTGCCATTTCCTGTTGGGGAAGAGATATTCCCACAAGTAAGGATGACGCCGTGGACCGGACACACCAATGTTGGAGAAATACAAATTTATTAACTGCAAATGTCTAAAACAAGACAAACAAATATATCCCACCTTAAACTAGCTAAAAACATATACCAATGGCCATGGTAGAGGAAGATAAGCAATAATAAAAGACGTCTTATAGGGTTAATTAAGAGAGAATTAATATATAAAATTATTTCTAGTCTCTCTAATACCACCCATCTATGCTACTAAACCCTAATAATCATTGAATGGTGTAGTAATTTGTTAATCACAACCATATACATTACTTAGTAAGACACAGCATAACAATACGCTAGACAAATGTACATAAATCAATACTAAGCATCCGGGTGTAGCAAATATCATTGCATTTATATTTGTAGCATTGGCGTCAGAATATTATCCCATATAGCAAAGACAAGCAGATAATGGTGTGCTTAATGATCTGCACATATCCATAGAGCTTTTGAGGTGTTAGCAGCTTCAAGCAATAAGCGATAAAAGGCAGTTCATGCAGGTTAATAAAAGAAGATGCAGGGCAATCAATTATGACAACTTTGTAATCCAACAGGGTGAACACATATGCTTATAAATATCAACAGAGTTCAAGCATAGTAAGTTATAGTGACCTAGGGGAACTCCTACTGAGAGAGATTTACTGCTAACTAAGGGGCCCCTGTCAATTCTCACCACCCTTCGATACGTTGTATGTTGTTCAGCCTTCAAATTTAGTGTGTAATACACATTCCTTATCCTGTGTTCTTTTCTGCCAATATTCCGCTTATGTCAGCGCTTCTCCGTTATGCAAACTGCCGTCTGAGCTAAACGTAGTTTCCTCCAGGGTCAATTATGGCAACAAACTTTAGTTGTACTCGGGTGGTCCATTCCGAGTCATCTCCAAACACACAACACGTGTTTCGCTGCATGGAAGTTACGGTGCGGCTTCTTCACAGCGTATCAGTGCTACCTCTTTTCCTTCCCTCCCGGGAATTTATACCCAAAGTGTAGGAGGCCTAGGTCATATTATGACCTCCAATTGTGAAAGTCTGAAACTTTTTAACTTGCTTGTTAATGGTGGAAAAATAAAAACCTATTTGCTTAAAGAAATGTATAATTCCATTACCTTTAAATAAACCTATTATACATGTTGCCTATTTACATATTAAATTAAACATTGCATTGTTATGATAAATTTCTTTTTTAATAAAGATAGATAAAATTATGCTATATTGCATTCCTAAATATCCCTTTTATAGGTTTAGGTCAATGAGGAACGTACCAGTTATAACATTTATTAGTTACAGCAACATTTCATACTCAGGATTGATGCATATATACATATCACGCTTTAATGGGTAAAGCCCTAGTAATATCTTGTTCTTCTAATCCTAACACATAGCTATAGTCAGTTCAGAAACTAACCTTCAAAGCTAAAGAATAAAGAAAAGAGGAGAGAGTATGTCTGGGAGATCTAATTTCTTCCTAATTTTTGGAGATTAACTATAAAATTGGAGCATAGTTGATATCTTCATTTAGGCCAAAGGGAGTTAAGGTGCACATATTGTAAATCCACTTACACTCTGCTTGTAGCAGTTGTTTATCTAAATCTCCTCCTCTATTCTGTAAATCTATTCATTCCAAGCCCTTTACTTTTAGGGAAGATGCAGAGCTTCCATGATGAGTAAAGAAGTGTCTAGCTTCACTAGTGTCTAGCTACACTACTATCTTTTAGATTTTTATTCTCTGTCTCTTTTGTGTTCTTTAACTCTTTCTTTGAGTTCCCTATAGGTTTTACCTATATAGAAAACCGGACATGAACATGAAATCATATAGATTACTCCTTCACTACGACATGTTATGTGTCCTTTGACTTTATATATATGTTACGATTTAATTTGTCTTGTATATTATTCCCTTTTTGTATATTTTTACAAATACTACATTTTCCACATATAAAATTACCATCCTTTTGTTTATATTTACAGAGCCATGAATTCTTTGGTCTTGATTGTTTGAAATGACTATGTACAAGTTTATCCCTTAGGCTCGGTGCCCTTCTTGGGGTCATTGTGGGATTTTCGCCTAGTATACCTTTTATTTTTCAATCTAAATTGTTAATATGGTATCAAGGCATACAGAGAAAAGAAACAACAAACAGTGTGAGACATATTTAGGTGTGTCCATTCCATTTTACATAGTATGTCAGAGTCCAGTATGGAAAGAATGTCTCACGAGATTCTCTCTTCTCATGCAATTGCGCGGGGGGAGATAGATGAAACCCATTTTTTTTCCTCTTCTATGATTAATTCTTCCTGGGGTCAAACAATCCCCTTTTGTATAACAGTTCCAAGAATATTGAATCATTTAGGGGTCACTTCAATCATTACATTTAACAAATATAAAGATACATAAAAAAAAGAAAGTAGAGCCAATAAGGCCATTCAGCCAAATATCATCTGATAACCAGACTATTCGGCTTCTTTGGTCGTATGTGTTGAGAATAGAATAACAATTATAAAGGTACACATCTAGATTGTAAGTTCCCACGGGAATAGGGCCCTCAATTTCCCCTGTATTTTGTCTGTAAAATTTTGTCTTTTATCGTATTGTTTCTTCATTGTACTGTTATCCTTGTACCCATGGGCAGCGCTGCGGAATCTGTTGGCGCTTTATAAATAAAGAATAATAATAATAATAATAGACCTATATTGTTTCCAGAGAGGGGGGGAGAAAGAACAGAAGAGAAAGGGAGGGGGGAGGAGGGTAGGGAAGAGGGAAGAGGGGGATAAGACATGGGTGAGTGTGTTTTCCCTCATTCAGGTTAGGGTGGAGAGGGGCGTGTAATATTGTCCCATGGGGCCCAAATCTCTGAGTGAAGGCTTAGCATTCCCTTATTAAGGAATACAGCTTCGTCCATTGTTTTGATGTATGATAGTAACTCAGTCACTTTTTGGAAGGAGGGAGTGGATTGCTGTTTCCAGTTTCTGGCTATTATCAATTTGGTCGCCATTAGACTGTAAATATATAGATATTTTTGGGTTTTAGGGAGCTTAGGGATATTGATGTGCAGGAGGTATGTTTCAGGGCCTACACCTATTGGGAGTTCCAACTGCCTACACAAGTATATGACCTTGTTCCACAGCTTCTTAACATTCGGGCACCTGCACCATATGTGTATATCGTCACCTATGTGGCCACAATTTCTCCAGCATTTTGCTGTGGTAGTGGTTGATATCCTACTCAGTCTTTTCGGGACCCAGTGCCATCTTGTCAGTATCTTATAGTATAGCTCAAAAAGTGTCACGCAATGTATTACTTGTTTAGTGTCTGTTATGGCTTTTGTCCAGGTTTTAGGTTCTACTGCCATCTGTAGATCTCTTTCCCAGGCTAATATATTGTGCATTTTAGGTAGGGTGGGGGTATCTAGTAAATATTGATAGTGTATCGAAAGCGGTTTGAATCTTTGTTGTCCTGTGGTCCATCTGGACTCCCAGGGTGTCAGTGATCGCGGCCCGGAATGTAAAAATCCCCAGCTGTGCAGTAGAGATCTAAAGTGAATTGCTTTGAAGTTAAGTTTTAGGGGAAGATTGTGCCTCCTTGCCATTTCCTCGTGGGAGGGCCATGCAGAACCTGTGTCTAGATCGCTCACTTTCATAATGTTTAAGTTAGACCACTGATTAGGGTTAGAATCTGGCAAGCCACACAGGAGACCTCTTATGCTGTGTATTGGAGATGGGTGCGGGGCAATGAGTGGGGAGTGTCGCAAGGTATGCCATAGCGAGAGGCAGTCTTTTATGACCGGACTAAGTTGCGGCATGGTGAGGGTATGGTATGGTAGTCTGATAGATATATGTTATGTGGGAGGGAGGCTTGCTCTATCTTGTACCACCCAGGATATTCTTTGGCTAATCCCCATCCCAAGATGTGAGTCAGCATTGCTGCTTCATAATATTATTTTAGGTTAGGGAGGCTCAGGCCTCCTCTATCAATCGGGGCCTGGAGTATCTGTCGTGCTATTCTAGGACGTGTACCTGCCCAAATGTATGTGTTTACGGTGGACTGGTATTTATCTAGCAATGTCGTTGGGAGCGTTAGGGGTAGGCATCTAAATAAGTAGGTGAGCTTCGGGAGTAGCATCATTTTAAAAAAAGATATTCTACCCAGTCATGATATTTCTTTGTATCTAGGGAGCGCTAGCATTTATTTAAAGGTTTGCAGAAGTGAATGATAGTTAGCCGAGATAATCTGCAAAAAGTCATGCAACAGGGTTACCCCTAGGTGTCTAATTCCTTTTGTATTCCACTTAAATTTATACTGGAGCTGTAAGGCCCTAATTTGTACTTCGGGTATATATAGGGGGTATGCCTCTGTCTTGTCTACATTCAGTTTGTAATACGAGAGAGAACCAAACTGTTGGAATAATGTGAATAGGTGCGGTAGGGAAGATAATGGTTTCGTTAGGAAGACTGTCAGGTCGTCTGCAAAGAGACTGAGCTTTTGGTATGTACTGTCAATGTATACGCCTTTGATGTCCTGATTTGACCTGATGGCCGCCGCCAATGGCTCAATGGCCAAAACAAAGAGTAGTGGGGAGAGAGGGCATCCCTGTCTGGTACCATTATGCTGGTTGAACGGATCAGAGCAAAATCCCGGGCCTCTTACCCTGGCTGTGGGGTTTGAATATAATTCTCCCACGGCTTTCCGAAACACCTCAGGGAGTCCCATAACCTCGAGGACCATCATCATATATTCCCAGCGCACCCTGTCGAATGCCTTCTCAGCATCGAATGCCAGGGTGAGCAAGGGGGTTTTCCGCCATTACACCTCCACGAAGACATTGAGGAGCCGCCTAGTGCTATCTGTTCCCTGTCTATTGTATACAAATTCTACCTGATCTCTGTGGATTATTCCTGGGAGCAATGGACCTAGTCTGGCAGCCAATATCTTAGCAAATACCTTGAAGTCCACATTAATTAGGGAGATTGGTCGGTAGCTAGGGCACAGTTGGGGATCCTTACCCTCTTTGGGTATCATGGTTATCATTGCTTCTAAGAACTCCGGAAACAGGGAACCCGTCTCAAGAGCTCTGGAGTACAATCTCCGGAGATATGGGGCCAACAGGTGAATATAGGTTCTGTAGAAAGGTGGGGTAAAGCCATCTGGACCCGGGGCTTTATGTAGTTTCAGTGTCTTAATAGCTTTTATGACTTCTGCGAGGGAGATAGGTGCAGCCGAGCGCGCTGTCTAATTTTGGGAGTTTAAGTGGATTTAAGAAATTTGCTATGGTACGTGGGTCCACTTGTGTTGACTCTAAGTGTGTGCTTAGGTTATATAGGGTGCTGTAATAATCCCAGAACATCTTACCTATGTCTTTAGGGGAGTACACAACTCCATCGTTAGATTTTATCTTTAGAATTCTATGTGATTTAGTGCAGGCTCTAAGCTTATTAGCCAAGAGTCTGTCCGTTCTATTCCCTTGGTAATAGTAGAGTTTACGGAGTCTTAGAAGAGTATTCTTGACTCTAAGTACCTCCATTGCTGTTATCTCCGCCCGAATGGCCCCTATATGGGAAGCCAGGATAGCATTAGGGTTGATTTTATTCTCTATTTCTAAGCTCCTAAGGTCCCCAAACAGTTGCGCCAACGTGGCTCCACTGTCTCTCCGGATTTGTGCTGCTCTTTTAATTAGTGTCCCCCTTACATATGCCTTCATGGACGCCCAGAGGGTATCATCTGAGATTGCACTATTATCGTTCAGGTGAAAAAACTCTTGTAGGTCAGCATCTGTCTGTGCTGTCCAAGGATCAGCTATTAGGTAGTCTTGGAGTCTCCATGAGTGAGCACTAGCACCTGGGGGAATGGGATTTAAGGCCGCTATAACCATATCATGGTCAGACCAGGGTCAAATAGCTATTTTCGCGTCCTTTACTTTGTCTAAGGTCCAGGAGTCACTAAAAATAGTGTCTATACGAGAATATGTGTGGTGAACAGTCAAGTAGAATGTGTAGTCGCATTCAGTAGTGTGGAGACACCCCCAAATATCAAATAGGTTGTGCCTAAGCATAGTATTTCTAAATCTCTTAGAGAGTAGTAAGGTTCTAGGATCAGTTACCTTTCCCTCTGAGGTCTTTCTGTCTATCATAGGGTCCCATGCAACGTTGTAGTCTCCCGCCATGAGAAGCGACCCTCTCCTAATTTGGGTCACCTTAAGGAGTACTTGGTTCAAGAACGTGTGCTGTGGTCATTTGGGGCGTATATGTTGACCAATGTGTGAAGGGCATCATTTAACTTACATACTATGATGAGATAGCGGCCCTCAGTGTCTCTGTCTATAACTATTGGTGAGTATGATACATTCCTATGAATAACTACAGTCACCCCTCTCTTTTTTTGTATATGAGGCAGTCTCGCAGGTCGGGTATAAAGAGGATCAAACTGTGTCTGGGGATGAGTCTGTCCAGTGGGTCTCCTGCAGGAATGCAACATCTATTTTTTGATGCTTGAGGGATCTCAACAACAGACTCTTCTTCGTAGGAGTATTTAATCTCTTACAATTAAGGGTAGAGATTGTCAAGGGCTGCATTTCTCTAAGTGTGTAGTTGTCGGTGGGCGGCAGTGGGTTCAAGTCCGGGAGAGGGAGGAAGACAGGGTAACAGAAGAAAAGAGGGAGTATAGAGGAGCAGAGAGAAGCAAGTAGGTAATTTTCAATAATTGGTTACACATTGTAACAGTCACAAGTTATTGCAAAGTGGTCAGCGTGTAATCGCACTGCCCAAGGCTATCCTGGGGGCCCAAAATGTGGACTCACAGGGTAACTCAAAGACAAGAATATATATACTTAAATAGGGGGGGGGAAGGGCCTAAATCAGCAGCGCTAGCTTAATAACATGTCTCTTGAAGACGGGGGTTTGTTTGATTGTTTTTTTTTTTTGGTTATCCCCCTTTTTGTAGGAATATGGATTAGAGCTATTTACTCAATATTACATGGGATCTTAGGTGCATAAATACATTAAATCAAAAACAAAAACAAAGTTACTTAACAACTAACCAGATGCTGAAATTGGTGTAGGTAATCGATGGGGCCTCTCTAGTGTATTTCGGCCATCAACTCCTAACCATTAGGGCAGCAATTCAAGTAGCATAATAAAACAACAAACGATAAACATTAAAGATTAGCGGAGGCCGGGGGGGAAGCATTTCGCACCCACCACTGGTGTCAGTTCAATTGTAAAGGATACATAGTAAGGTTCACTGTGGGTAACCTCAATGAGAGAGGTAAGAAGGAAGGCAAGTTCTGTAAGCCCAGCCAGGGGAGAATCTTATGGTGGTTGACGTGGCACACCTGTTTGTCTCCTAGCAGAGTGAGGTGCTCTGTGCTGGAGGGGTTGCCATTCTGGTGCGTTGGCTCTTAAGGCAGGTGTCCAAGATGACAAGGCAGCGGGTTCATCCGGTTCATCTGGGTGCAGCTTCCATCTTTGTAGTAATTGCTTGGCTTGTTGTGGAGTTGAGGGTGTATATTGTTGGCTATCCTTGGTGATAAGGAGTTTAACTGGAAATCCCCAACAGTATCTGATGTTGTTTGCTCTGAGGATTTTGGTGTAGTCAGCAAATGTCCTTCTCAAGAATAAAGTGTGGGTTGATAGGTCAGGGAATATCTGTACCTGTTCAAATTTTTCAGGGAGTGTTTTATTTTTCATGTTGACATTGATTAGCTTATTTTTAAAAGAAAAATAACGGAGCTGGAGAACAACATCTCTTGGTTTATCTGCAGCTATAGCTCGTGGTCTAGCTACGCTGTGAGCTCTATCAAGCAATAGGTCTGGATCAGTCGCCTCTGGCACCATCTTCCTAAAGAGTTCCCTCAGGTATTTTTCCAGGTCCTGTGGGAGAATTGTTTTGAGAATTCCCCTGACTCGTAGGTTGTTTCTCCTTGACCTATCCTCTAGATCTGTAAGCTTCGCTTCTAGAGAGGATATTTGTGAGGCCAGGTTCTCGGAGTAGGCTAGAAGGTTTGTATGGTCAATGATGAGGTCCTCTTGTTTTCGTTCGAGAGTGTCAGTCCTGTCCCCTATAGAAGCAATGTCACGCTTAAGCTCTGCAGTTTATTTGTTGAATTTCTTTGATAGTGAGTCGTGGTGGTCAGCTAAGAGCCTTTTTATAGCATCCATCATAGAAGATGAGTCTTCAGATATTGTTCCTTTGTTACTACAGGAGGAGGTTAGGGAGGCTCTTAGATTGGGGGATATTCGAGTCGGAAAGTTCATCCTCTGAGCCATCTGGTTGCGTGGATGAAGTTAGATGGAAGTGGTCCATAACTGTTTTTTTCTGGGTGAGGGGTAGTTTTGATTTCTTTCTTTGACTGTGCGCCATTGGTATTGCTTGGGGGGATAAGCACTAACCTCTTTATGTGTGATCGTTACAGGGGAGGTTTGCTGTTCTGATTCTGTATCTGACGCTGCTTCTTAGTAGTGGTATAGAGAGCCCATCAATTAGTGGCAAGATATATTAGTTGTTAAGTTGTTAAGTTGACGCATCCAAGATCATTTCATGTTTGTAGCTTTGCAAGTCCATAACATCTAGAGGCTTATCCAGCACCTTTCCATCAGAGCTATCACATTAAGGCCATGTAGGGATTACATCTCTACGTTGTGGATCTTCTTGTTAGTAGTGTGGGGTATCAAGGGATAACAGTACTGCTGAGTTGATAAGTTCTCCTCACCTCCAGGTAAAGCTCTGTAGAATAGCAAAGGGATTATCTGGCACCTCCGTAGCCTGGGGGTCTCTAGTTGTCTCTTTTATAGCTTAAGAGTGAGCACTCCTCTCCTGGGGAGTATTGTCTACTGTAGACAAAGTTGGAGAAGGGACCAGGGGATATGACCCACCTGTAGCACACAGGTGGGAAATGAGAGAGAGGGAGTGCTACTCGATGTGTCTAAGGCAATCTAATGCCTGTGGTATAGATAGAGTCCAGACACCTAGGTTAGCATATGGCAGAAGGTACCAGGTCCCACTTGTTGTCAGTTCGATGTGTGTTAGCTCCCTACGGGTACACTGTAGGTTAATCAAAGAGAAATGCTTAGGAGCGCTAAATAGCTAAAGGTTAAAAAGACATTAGGAGGTGAACCAAAAAAAAAAAAAAGTTATACACCACAGGCTAGTAAAAGCAATAGTTTTATATTTCTAAAATAAGCTAAAATCAGAACATAGAAACAAATGTAACAAGTGTGTAATTCTATAGTAATAAATGTTACTAAACAATTTGCAACAATATAATAAAGAACCGGACGCCTCCGATTAGAGTAAAAATAGGATATTACAATGTATAATTGCCACCACTAAGTCAGTCAGTTCAAATTTCAACCCGAATAGTCATAGTTTATAAATCTGTATATCCAAATATAGGAAGTGTAGACATATAAGTCCTTATGTTAAAGTATTTAACCAAATACCTGACGTTGCAAGTGTCACAGTTAACGGACCACAGCTAGGTGTGTAGGCTGTTTGGCGTCAGTGTGTACCTTTTCAGCCGTTATACCATACGTCACTGGTCTATTCAGCTGCTCCGGTCCTATTGGACAATCTCAAATTCAAACACTCCAGGGGTTTTTTTTCGGTCAGGTAATAAAAATAGTATCCTGCTCTCACAGTGTATATCCTTTAGCGGACTTAGGTAAAAAGTTCAGATGTTTCTTCTAGCACAACACCGGTGCATAGGTATAAAGGTAGCAGATTTCCACTATATTCAAGCTTTATATGGGTAGGCAATCCTTACGCCTATGAGTCCAATATAAACTCCATTGTCCACAGAGGAGTTAAAACAATTATAAACAATTTTGACTGCATAAAAATCATTAACCGGTTTCTCACCCATAAGGGCTTTTTTCAAGATGAAAGCTGGCAGTCCTAAGCTTGCTTTTTAAAAGAGGCCAAACTTTTTCATTGGTCCCATTAATTAATTGAAATTTAAGGTGGTAGTGAAAATATGCAAGTGGTGGCAATCTTAAGGTGGTAATGGCAATAAAAAACATTTCATATTTCTCTATAAGAGATACATTATCTCAAACAACTAGTCATAAAGTGACAATAGTACATGCATAATTAAACATGTGTATATTATATAGTGTTAGATAAATATTCATTCAAGAGTGTAAATTTAAAAGTGTATATTTAAAAGTATGTGGGATAGGTGTATCTAGATGGGATACGTGATATAGTAGAGGTTTATCTTTCAAAGATAAACTGAAAACAAAGACAAAAAAAGAGGTTTATCTTTAAAGAAACTGAGAACAAAGATAAAAAAAGAAGGGGTTTATCTTTCAAAGATAAACTGAGAACAAAGACAAAAAAGGGAGGTTTAGCTTTCAAAGATAAACTGAGAACAAAGACAAAGAAAAAAAAATTGCTTTCAGTCTAGTAGGAAAGGTGAAATATCCATTTCAGAATTGAGGCCTGCTGGGTACAGGGTATTATATTTATAAATATACTCTGGTTCTTTTAATAAGAGACATTTATCTATATTTCCTCCCCTCCAATTAGTTTTGACTATTTGGATACCCCAATATTGTAAGTCTTTAGTTTGTCCATTATGGACCTCTTTAAAGTGCTTATATAATCTTGTATCATCTAACTTTTTTTCTATGCAAAGAATATATTCCCTGATGCGATCTTTTAGCATTCTTTTCATTTCACCAAAATAAATCAGTTTGCAAGTGCATTGTAATATGTAGATCACTCCTTTCAAGAGAGCAGAGAAGAAATAATTGGCAAAATCCTGAGAAAAATAAATATATACCTCAATATCAACAGAAAACAGAGACACCGAAATATAGAGATACTGAACCTCTTTTTTTAGAGAACAGCCCTCTGAGGGAGGGCACATCAAGGGACCTATCAAGACAGAATCCAGAAAAAAATTGGGCAAAAAAAAAGACCCTTAGAGGATCTAGAGGAAGTGGGGCAAATAAACGAAGCAAAAAGATGGAGATAAATAAAAATTGTGTATTTAATATCAGTAGCACACAACTTAAGGAAGACGAAGAGAGAATTCTTAGTCTTGGACTATCCTTTGCTCTCAGCAGCAGACTTAATAAATTTAATACCCACATACACGTTAAAAAATTAATTAGGAACTTAACATTAAAACGCTATTTTTTAAAAACACCTCTAGAAAAATCGGTTCATAGGCCAACTAGTATAACCCAGAATACCTTTATTCATACTAATCTACAAAACAAATCCACTTTTAACCCTACATTAGTAAAAGGAAGTAATCTAGAAACATTTGAACTAATGGTACTAAAATATCAAAGAAAAAGCAAGCCATCTAGGTTTAATAGACCCAATCTAACTAAAAAAGACAGACTAATATTAGACAACCTAAAAAAGAATAATGAGGTAACCATAAAGCCGGCCGATAAGGGCGGGGGAATTGTGGTCATGGACACAACCCAGTATGAAAAGGAAGCGTTAAGATTACTAAATGATAGTAAAACCTATAAGAAATTAGATTTAAAATGATCACAGATGGTACCAAATTAGGAATCCTTAATAACAAAAAGGCTGACTTTCTATTCCCAAAATATCCTAAAATTCCACTCTTTTATTTCTTGCCCAAGATCCACAAGGATCTCCACAACCCACCCGGCAGGCCAATTACCGCAGGTATAGGGGCACTATCATCTAATCTAACCCAATATATAGATTCCTTTTTACAAAAATATGTTAAAAATCTGGACTCATATTTAAAAGATTCTACTATGGTATTAAATATTTTGGACACTATCAAATAGGATAAAGATTTAATTTTAGTGACATGTGATGTCACTTCCATGTATACTGCTATTAACCATCAATTGGGCATACAGGCAGTAAAAAAATGATTTGGATAAAGATGTTGAAATGAAATTAGAACAGAAAACATTTATACTGAAAAGCATTGCTTTTATCTTAGAAACTAATTATTTTGTATTTAACAGAAAATTCTATCTGCAAATAGAGGGTACTGCTATGGACACGAGGTTTGCACCTAGCTATGCGAATCTTTTCATGGGAAATTGGGAAGAACGTTTTTTCCATGAAAATAGCTATGGTGCAAACCTTGTGCTCTATAGGAGATATATAGATGATCTCCTGATTGTATGGAGAAGGTCAGAATCTGATTTATTTGAAATGTTTAAACAGATGAATATTAATGATCAGGCCTCCAGTTTACCTTTAACCATAGTCGAGACTCTATTATCTTCCTGGATCTAGAAATTATGGTATGTAATAATGTTCTGGAGACAAAAACCCACTTTAAAAAAGTGGATTCGAATAGTTTCATACATGCAAACAGTTTCCACTTAAAACAGTGGAAGAATAATATTCCTGTCGGGCAGAGCCTTAGAATAAGAAGAAACTGCTCAAGAATGTCTGACTGAAAATCAGATCGAAATTGTCATCGATAAATTTAAAGATAGAGGTTACGAAGAAGATACTATTAACAAAGCAGTAATCAGAGCCAGAAATACAGATAGAATAATCCCTATTATCCTATAAACAAAAGAATGCTTCAACAGGACAACAAATAGAGGTTCCTTTCATCACTGATTTTAGTGATGATCATGGAACTATTAGAAACATCCTAAAAAGACTCTGGCATATACTCAAAGCTGATCCAGTAATAGGAGATAAACTCTCACAAACACCAAAACTGATATTCAGAAAAACTAAGAACTTTAGATCTATGCTGGCACAAAGTGAGTTTAAACCACAGATACAGAAAGATAAAACAAATAAAGATCTGTATGGAAACAGAATTTCAGGTTTTTATCCCTGTTACTCCTGTAAGGCCTGCCGACACAGTTGCAAAAAATTAACCCTAACCTTGCCTAATGTAGAGGACAAATTAGTAATTATATATCTGATTAGATGCACAACGAAAGGAGTGATCTACATATTACAATGCACTTGCAAACTGATTTATTTTGGTGAAACGAAAAGAATGCTAAAAGATCGCATCAGGGAACATATTTTTTGCATAGAAAAAAGTTAGATGATACAAGATTATATAAGCACTTTAAAGAGGTCCATAATGGACAAACTAAAGACTTACAATATTGGGGTATCCAAATAGTCAAAACTAATTGGAGGGGAGGAAATATAGATAAATGTCTCTTATTAAAAGAAGCAGAGTATATTTATAAATATAATACCCTGTACCCAGCAGGCCTCAATTCTGAAATGGATATTTCACCTTTCCTACTAGACTGAAAGCAATTTTTTTTGTCTTTGTTCTCAGCTTATCTTTGAAAGATAAACCTCCTTTTTTCTTTGTCTTTGTTCTCAGTTTATCTTTGAAAGATAAACCCATTTTTTGTCTTTGTTCTCAGTTTATCATTGAAAGATAAACCTCTTTTTTGTGTGTCTTTGTTCTTAGTTTATCTTTCAAAGATAAACCTCTACTATATCACGTATCCCATCTAGATACACCTATCCCACATACTTTTAAATATACACTTTTAAATTTACACTCTTGAATGAATATTTATCTAACACCATATAATATACACATGTTTAATTATGCATGTACTATTGTCACTTTATGACTAGTTGTTTGAGATAATGTATCTCTTATAGAGAAATATGAAATGTTTTTTATTGCCATTACCACCTTAAGATTGCCACCACTTGCATCTTTTCACTACCACCTTAAATTTCAATTAATTAATGGGACCAATGAAAAAGTTTGGCCTCTTTTAAAAAGCAAGCTTAGGACTGCCAGCTTTCATCTTGAAAAAGCCCTCATGGAGGGAGAAACCGGTTGATGATTTTTATGCAGTCAAAATTGTTTATAATTGTTTTAACTCCTCTGTGGACAACGGAGTTTACATTGGACTCATAGGCGTAAGGATTGCCTACCCATATAAAGCTTGAATATAGTGGAAATCTGCTACCTTTATACCTATGCACCGGTGTTGTGCTAGAAGAAACATCTGAACTTTTTACCTAAGTCCGCTAAAGGATATATACTGTGAGTATCCAGCGTGCCGTTGCACTAAGAGCAGGATACTATTTTTATTACCTGACCGAAAAAAAAAAACCCTGGAGTGTTTAAATTTGAGATTGTCCAATAGGACCGGAGCAGCTGAACAGACCAGTGACGTATGGTATAACGGCTGAAAAGGTACACACTGGTGCTAAACAGCCTACACACCTAGCTGTGGTCCCTTAACTGTGACACTCGCAACGTAAGGTATTTGGTTAAATACATAGGTTAAGTTAGGCCTGGGTGAAACGAGTTGCTGTTTGCGCCCTTCCCAGAACAGCACTCTTCTTAATGCGTGTCTGGGGTATTATGGTAGGCACCTGTAGATGCCTCCCAGGGGTCTGGCAGGTCTTTCCCCCAAGGTCCTGAGGTGGCCTGGTTAGTGAGGGAACTATTGGCACCAAGAATATCCCCTACATCTGAGTTAGCTTCCCAGATATAGAGGTAACGTGGTAGATCTCTCTTTTGTAGATCCTGTAGTAGTCCCTATTTATGAACTAATGATCAGTTAAGGGCTAGGTGTAGGTTGCAGGAGGGGCGCTATGAGAAGCACTATGAGGATATGATGCGTTGCTCACCTTTTCCGTTGGCTGTAGTGGGCCTCACTGAAGCCCAGGTCTACTGTGGTGACCTATGGAGCGGAGCCCCGACCCTCCAGAGGGATGTACGTAACATATGGCTAGAGAGTGTAGAGGTGGAGCGCCAATCTGGCCAGGCAGTTAGCCCAGATGCCCGTGTTAGGCCTCAGCCGCGTTCAACTAATTAGGCCCCTCCCGCACTCAGTGCTCTGCTTGCAATCAAGTTCCTCTGTAGGTATGTCGGCCTCCGGAGCGGGGCCCCGACCCTCCGGAAAAATGTGTGTAGAGTGCCGGTAGTAGGTAGGGTGAGAGCGATGTTCTGTTCTGTGTCACACGATAGGCCGCAGCCGCGGCGTAGGAGTAGTATGATACCCCAAGGTCCGATATCCGGGAGGCCTGCTGTGAGCCAAGACCAGGACTCAGCACCAATAGTCCACTGATCAATCTAGGTATCTGGATGTTGAGATTTGGGGCAATTTAACCCCACAATTAAAATGTTTTAGAGAGAAGTCACGGAGCTCTCACAAACTGCGACTGCTTAACTCGGCGGTTAACTCCGCCCCCTCTTTTATTGTATTATCAGTACATAGCAGCCCCCAATGTTTATTGAGTATTGCCCTGATGTCCTGCCATTTGTTATTGTAAGTAGTGATAAACCTGATTCCTTTATCTGTTTGACTCTTATTTCCTTTGGAATTGTAGTTATATAGTGTCTCATCTTTTGTTTTATTATTTGTTCTTTGAAAACTTTGTTTCAGATGTTTGTTAGAATATCCTCTTTCAGTTAGTCTCTCTCTTAATTCATCTGAATGATTTTTTAAAGATTCATCAGTGGAACAGTTTCGCTTATAACGAAGGTATTGACCATATGGAATGCCTTTTATTGCTGAGCCTATATGATGGGTATCTGCCTTTAGGATAGTGTTAGCTGAAGTCTCTATGCAATAGACTTCAGTTTGTAACATATCATTTTTCGCAATAATTTTTAAATCCAAAAAACAGAATTTATGCTTACCTGATAAATTACTTTCTCCAACGGTGTGTCCGGTCCACGGCGTCATCCATAACTTGTGGGAATATTCTCTTCCCCAACAGGAAATGGCAAAGAGCACAGCAAAAGCTGTCCATATAGTCCCTCCTAGGCTCCGCCCACCCCAGTCATTCGACCGACGGACAGGAGAAAAAAACAGGAGAAACTATAAGGTGCCGTGGTGACTGTAGTTAAAGAAAGAAATTCATCAAACCTGATTAAAAAACCAGGGCGGGCCGTGGACCGGACACACCGTTGGAGAAAGTAAATTATTAGGTAAGCATAAATTCTGTTTTCTCAAACATTGGTGTGTCCGGTCCACGGCGTCATCCATAACTTGTGGGAACCAATACCAAAGCTTTAGGACACGGATGAAGGGAGGGAGCCAATCAGGTTACCTAAACAGAAGGCACCACCGCTTGCAAAACCTTTCTCCCAAAAATAGCCTCCGAAGAAGCAAAAGTATCAAATTTGTAGAATTTGGCAAAAGTGTGCAGGGAAGACCAAGTCGCTGCCTTACATATCTGATCAACAGAAGCCTCATTCTTGAAGGCCCATGTGGAAGCCACAGCCCTAGTAGAGTGAGCTGTGATGCGCTCAGGAGGCTGCCGTCCGGCAGTCTCGTAAGACAATCGGATGATGCTTTTCAGCCAAAAGGAAAGAGGTAGCAGTAGCTTTTTGACCTCTCCTCTTGCCAGAATAAACGACAAACAGAGAAGAAGTTTGTCTGAAATCCTTTGTTGCTTCTAAATAGAACTTTAAAGCACGAACTACATCTAAATTGTGTAACAAACGTTCCTTCTTTGAAACTGGATTTGGACACAAAGAAGGCACAACTATTTCCTGGTTAATATTCTTGTTGGAAACAACCTTTGGAAGGAAACCAGGTTTAGTACGCAAAACAACCTTATCTGAATGGAACACCAGATAGGGTGGATTACACTGCAAAGCAGATAACTCAGAAACTCTTCTAGCAGAAGAAATAGCAACCAAAAACAGAACTTTCCAAGATAACATCTTGATATCTATGGAATGTAGAGGTTCAAACCTTCCAGGGAGGAGTCAAAGGTCTGTAAACAGGCTTGATCCTGACCAAAGCCTGAACAAAAGCTTGAACATCAGGCACAGCTGCCAGTCGTTTGTGTAACAAGACAGATAAAGCAGAAATCTGTCCCTTTAGAGAACTCGCTGATAATCCCTTATCCAAACCTTCTTGGAGAAAGGAAAGGATCCTAGGAATTTTGATCTTACTCCATGAGAATCCCTTGGATTCACACCAACAGATATATCTTTTCCATATTTTATGGTAAATTTTTCTAGTTACAGGTTTTCTGGCTTGTACCAGAGTATCTATTACAGAATCCGAAAACCCACGCTTAGATAAAATCAAGCGTTCAATTTCCAAGCCGTCAGCTGGAGGGAAACTAGATTTGGATGTTCGAATGGACCTTGTACTAGAAGATCCTGTCTCAAAGGTAGCTTCCATGGTGGAGCCGATGAAATATTCACCAGGTCTGCATACCAAGTCCTGCGTGGCCACGCAGGAGCTATCAAGATCACTGAGGCCCTCTCCTGCTTGATCCTGGCTACCAGCCTGGGAATGAGAGGAAACGGTGGAAACACATAAGCTAGGTTGAAGGTCCAAGGCGCTACTAATGCATCCACTAGAGTCGCCTTGGGATCCCTGGATCTGGACCCGTAGCAAGGAACCTTGAAGTTCTGACGAGACGCCATCAGATCCATGTCTGGAATGCCCCATAATTGAGTCAACTGGGCAAATATCTCCGGGTGGAGTTCCCACTCCCCCGGATGGAATGTCTGACGACTCAGATATTCCGCCTCCCAGTTTTCCACTCCTGGGATGTGGATCACAGATAGGTGGCAGGAGTGATCCTCCGCCCATTTTATGATTTTGGTCACTTCTCTCATCGCCAGGGAACTCCTTGTTCCCCCCTGATGGTTGATATAAGCAACAGTCGTCATGTTCTCTGATTGGAATCTTATGAATCTGGCCCTTGCTAGTTGAGGCCAAACCCTAAGAGTATTGAATATCGCTCTCAGTTCCAGAATGTTTATCGGGAGAAGAGACTCTTCCCGAGACCATAGCCCCTGAGCTTTCAGGGAGTCCCAGACCGCGCCCCAGCCCACTAGACTGGCGTCGGTCGTGACGTTGACCCACTCTGGACTGCGGAAGCTCATTCCCTGGGACAGGTGATCCTGGGTTAGCCACCAACGGAGTGAGTCTCTGGTCTTCTGATCTACTTGAATCACTGGAGACAAGTCTGTATAGTCCCCATTCCACTGTTTCAGCATGCACAGTTGTAATGGTCTTAGATGAATTTGCGCAAAAGGAACTATGTCCATTGCTGCAACCATCAACCCTACTACTTCCATGCACTGAGCTATGGAAGGTCGTGGAACAGAGTGAAGAACTTGACAGGCGTTTAGAAGCTTCGACTTTCTGACATCTGTCAGGAAAATCTTCATTTCTAAAGAATCTATTATTGTCCCCAAGAAAGGAACTCTTGTCGACAAGACAGGGAACTTTTTTCTATGTTCACTTTCCATCCGTGAGATCTGAGAAAGGCCAGAACGATGTCTGTGTGAGCCTTTGCCTTTGAAAGAGACGACGCTTGTATCAGAATGTCGTCCAAGTAAGGTGCCACTGCAATGCCCCTTGGTCTTAGAACCGCTAGAAGGGACCCGAGTACCTTTGTGAAAATCCTTGGAGCAGTGGCTAGCCTGAATGGGAGAGCCACAAACTGGTAATGTTTGTCCAGAAAGGCGAACCTTAGGAACTGAAGATGATCTTTGTGGATAGGAATATGTAGATACGCATCCTTTAGATCCACGGTAGTCATAAATTGACCCTCCTGGATTGTAGGTAAAATCGTTCGAATGGTTTCCATTTTGAACGATGGCACTCTGAGAAATTTGTTTAGGAACTTTAAATCCAGAATTGGTCTGAAAGTTCCCTCTTTTTTGGGAACCACAAACAGATTTGAGTAAAACCCCATTCCTTGTTCCACGGTTGGAACTGGGTGTATCACTCCCATTTTTAACAGGTCTTCTACACAATGTAAGAATGCCTGTCTCCTTATTTGGTTTGAGGATAAGTGAGACATGTGGAACCTTCCCCTTGGGGGTAGTTCCTTGAAATCCAGAAGATAACCCTGAGAAACTATTTCTAGTGCCCAGGGATCCTGAACATCTCTTGCCCAAGCCTGAGCGAAGAGAGAGAGTCTTCCCCCTACTAGATCCGGTCCCGGATCGGGGGCTACTCCTTCATGCTGTCTTGTTAGCAGCAGCAGGTTTCTTGGCCTGCTTACCCTTGTTCCAGCCTTGCATCGGTTTCCAAGCTGGTTTGGTTTGCGAAGCATTACCCTCTTGTCTAGAGGCTGCAGAGTTGGAGGCCGGTCCGTTCCTGAAATTGCGAAAGGAACGAAAATTAGACTTATTCTTGGCTTTGAAAGGCCTATCTTGTGGGAGGGCGTGGCCCTTACCCCCAGTGATGTCTGAGATAATCTCTTTCAATTCTGGCCCAAAAAGAGTTTTACCCTTGAAAGGGATATTAAGCAATTTTGTCTTGGAAGATACATCCGCTGACCAAGACTTTAGCCAGAGCGCTCTGCGCGCCACAATTGCAAACCCAGAATTTTTCGCCGCTAATCTAGCTAACTGCAAAGCGGCATCTAAAATAAAGGAATTAGCTAACTTAAGTGCATGAACCCTGTCCATAACCTCCTCATACGGAGTCTCTCTACTGAGCGACTTTTCTAGTTCTTCAAACCAGAACCACGCTGCTGTAGTGACAGGAATAATGCACGAAATAGGTTGCAGGAGGTAACCTTGCTGTACAAAAATCTTTTTAAGCAAACCCTCCAATTTTTTATCCATAGGATCTTTGAAAGCACAATTATCCTCGATAGGAATAGTAGTGCGCTTGGCTAGTGTAGAAACTGCCCCCTCGACCTTAGGGACTGTCTGCCATAAGTCCTTTCTGGGGTCGACCATAGGAAATAATTTCTTAAATATAGGAGGGGGAACAAAAGGTATGCCGGGCTTCTCCCACTCCTTATTCACTATGTCCGCCACCCACTTGGGTATAGGAAAAGCGTCGGGGTGCACCGGAACCTCTAGGAACTTGTCCATCTTGCACAATTTTTCTGGAATGACCAGGTTGTCACAATCATCCAGAGTAGATAACACTTTCTTAAGCAGTGCGCAGAGATGCTCTAATTTAAATTTAAATGTCACAACATCAGGTTCTGCCTGTTGAGAAATTCTACCTGAATCTGAAATTTCCCCATCTGACAAAACCTCCCTCACGGCCCCTTCAGATTGGTGTGAGGGTATGACAAAGCAATTATCAGTGTTTAAAACAGAGCAATCGCGCTTTCTCTGATATGCAGGCATTTTGGATAAAATATTTGCTATGGAGTTATCCATTACTGTCGTCAATTGTTGCATAGTAATAAGCATTGGCGCGCTAGAAGTACTAGGGGCCTCCTGCGTGGGCAAAACTGGTGTAGACACAGAAGGAGATGATGTAGAACTATGACTACTCCCTTCATCTGATGAATCATCTTGGGCAACTTTACTATCTGTGGCAGTACTGTCCTTACTTTGTTTGGACGCTATGGCACAATTATCACACAATTTTGAAGGGGGAGACACATTGGCTTCCATACATACAGAACATAGTTTATCTGAAGGCACAGACATGTTAAACAGGCTTAAACTTGTCAATAAAGTACAAAAACCGTTTTTAAACAAAACCGTTACTGTCTCTTTAAATTTTAAACAGTGCACACTTTATTACTGAATATGTGAAAAACTATGAAGGAATTGTCCAAAGTTAACCAAATTTTCACCACAGTGTCTTAAAGCATTCAAAGCATTGCACCCCAAATTTGAGACCTTTAACCCTTAAAATGAAGAAACCGGAGCCGGTTAAAGTTTTAACCCCTCTACAGTCCCAGCTACAGCCTTTGCTGCGACTTTACCAAACCCAGGGGGTATACGATACCAAATGAAGCCTTCTAGGAACCTTTTCAAATACTTTCAGACCCACACACATGCAGCTGCATGTCCTGCTCTCAAAAGAAACTGCGCAGTAATGGCGCGAAAATGAGGCTCAGCCTACTACAGGGAAGGCCCTTCCTGACTGAAAAGGTGTCTAAACCAGTGCCTGACGTTAAAAAAACGTTCCCCAAATTTTATAAGTGTGAATATCAATCAATCTTTATAAAAAGCTCAAATAAAGCAATCGATCTTGCCCATAAAAATGTCTACCAGTTTTATAGCCCACATTAAGCCCTTTATTCCGTTTGTTTTAGACTAAGAAAATGGCTTACCGGTCCCCATGAGGGGAAATGACAGCCTTCCAGCATTACACAGTCTTGTTAGAAAAATGGCTAGTCATACCTTAAGCAGAAAAGTCTGCTGTTTCCCCCAACTGAAGTTTTTTCATCTCAACAGTCCTATGTGGAAACAGCAAACGATTTTAGTTACTGCTGCTAAAATCATATTCCTCTCACAAACAGAACTCTTCATCTTTTTCTGTTTCAGAGTAAATAGTACATACCAGCACTATTTTAAAATAACAAACTCTTGATAGTAGAATAAAAAACTACAACTAATCACCACATACTCTTCACCATCTCCGTGGAGATGTTGCCTGTGCAACGGGAAAGAGAATGACTGGGGTGGGCGCAGCCTAGGAGGGACTATATGGACAGCTTTTGCTGTGCTCTTTGCCATTTCCTGTTGGGGAAGAGAATATTCCCACAAGTTATGGATGACGCCGTGGACCGGACACACCAATGTTGGAGAAACGTAATTTCTGTCTTACTTGAATTGTATATGTTTTTAGCTAGTTTAAGGTTGGATATATTTGTTTGTCTTGTTTTAGACATTTGCAGTTAATAAATTTGTATTTTGTGTATAACATCATGTATTCCTTATCTTTGTTTTTGGTGTGATTGGATACCTCTACATATGTGGAATGTCTATTTAGGTATTATAGTTTGAGATGGATAGTGCTGGCTAAGGAATCCTGTATTATATCTGTCTTTTTCTTTTCTTATCTTATTTTCTACCTTATATATATATATATATATATATATATATATATATATATATATGTGTGTGTGTAAAGATTCTGTAGTGTTAAATAATTTTTTTAATGAAAAATTAAGGTGTTATATTAATTTATAATAAAATCGCGATTAAATTGCAATCTCGATTTCCCCGCCCCCATACAGCCCAGCCCATATATATATATATATATATATATATACTGTATATGTGTGTATATACAGACATATATAAAAACATTAATACATACTGTATTTTATATATACATAATGTATTATATATATGTGCATTGTAGCCCTTAGCAGTCAAGTAGCCGAAAACTTGAAAAATCATATTTATGTAATGTAAATTTTTCATATTCCAATGTTTTTCACATAGGGCAATATGTTCTAAGTATTTTTAAATAGATATTCATATATATATATATATATATATATATATATATATATATATATATATATATGTATATATATATATATATATATATATATATATATATATATATATATATATATCTGTATATATCTATACGTATATATAATCATATAAAAATATATATATTACCAAAAAATCATCAGATATATATTCTGCTATGTGAAGAACATTAGCATGCGAAATATTAATATTTAATGTTGGTTTTAGTGCTCTTGAATAAACAAGGCCAGGTTAGCGTGTAAGTATGGGTGTTAGTTGTTTTGCAGTATTAGTGCTTCATTAAAGTCTATAGGGGAATACGTTAACGAGTTTGTAATATTCAAAGTTCAAATTTCAACTCATAATATTAGCACAACCTAACATGCGCAAAGCGCGCTCCATTCAAAATCTAGCCCTAAATTAGTAAGGAGTGCACTTTTACATAACCATCAGCTATTGTGGTGCAAACTGAAGTTTATTTATTAAAAAAAACGAAAAAATGGTAGGCTACTGAGCAACAGGTAAGAAAAAAGATTTATGATTTATTCCATTAAAATGACAAGGAACACAACAATACAAAACGGGGTGTTAGCCATCTAACATGTTTCGCGCATGAGAGCGCTTACTCATCTTAGCTCCGTTTTTCTTTTCAACTCCTCCCATCCTGTTCTTCCTGTATTTCGGGTGCATTACATATAGAGCGGTCCCGCCCGCTCTATTACATACTTCAGAAGCGCGTTCACGAGCAGTACTCGATTTGCGCAAGCATTTCCAAATTTCTGGGCAATATGCGCATGCGTTCCTCAATCCATACGCAATCACTATCAGCATGTTTCCATTCATTGAATACTTTGCAAGCAAGCAAAAGCATAATAGAATTTACAATCTCCGCATCAATCTTATATACATTGATTGTTGCTGAAAATGACTGATACGTTTAGCGCATGCGTGAGTCATGGACGTGCATTACTTCCGAATCTGTCTTCTATTTGTTAACGCATGTGCATCAACGTCGCGTGACGTTTCAAAAAGGGGGTTTAACGCCCCGGGGGGGGGGGGGGGGGAACGTGGATTAGAAGACGGAAGTGTAAATCAAAGTAGAAATGTAGGACAAAATGGCAGGCGGAGGAATCGAGTATAAGAATATTAGGTAAATAACTTTATATATCGATTTCAGGTGCGATTAGAAAAAAAATCATGAATTTAAGTACCCTTTTTGTTTTTGGATGCACAATATGAGCATGAGAGATCCGCTTGAGTTTACATGCACTTTAAGGGCAACTGCTGGCAATATGGGGATATAATCACTACACTATTTGAGTTACTGGTAATTTAAAAGATATATCCCTGTTTTTTTGTGAATGTGGTTGTATCTCTGCACTGCATGCATCTGGCAAAGAAGGAGTTACTTACTGCTACTCAATTGTAAGAAAAATAATCAAAATAGATATGATATAAAATGGGAAGGGTGAGGAATGCGCCTAAAGCAGCATGAAGGCTATATGTGTGACTGAGTCATGCACTTAGTCATTCTCTCTCTCTTTCTTTACACACACACACACACACACACACATATATATATATATATATATATATATATAATTTTTAATTTATATTGCTGTAACTCCTCATTTTTTGTGAATATCACCTAAATTCTATGTAAGCTGTAATCTATAGCAGCTTTATTTTAGCAAAAACATTATATTTTTATTTTAGCTTTATTTTAACAAAAGCATAGAGAAGCGCACCTCCAGTTCATGTTAAAAATATATGTTTATTGGGAAATTCATTGGAAAACGAAAATGTTATAGAGATACAACACTCATCTACTCTAATGCCAAATCCCAGAGGATGCAATTGGTTTAACCTCTAAAAACCAAGGTGGATACAAACAGAAAAAAGTGATCTGGGATGGCGCTCAACAAAGGAGAGCTAAGAGGTATAATGTATAAAGTGCATGGGCTCTAATATTAAATATATATGTGTGTATATACACTAGTGAATATTTATAATAAATGTGGATTTGATATAGGCCAATAGCAATAAACTATTCCGATATAAAAATAGCAGTTAATTGAATAGAAAGAGTTAAATTTAAATAATGTTTATTACATAAGTAACATTAGATAAAAAATAATGATGCCGGCATCTAAAAACAAACACAATAAGAACAATGAGAAATATCAATGTAAAAAATGTGTACGAACAAATGATCTCATCTAGAACACATAACAGAAAAGAGATACATAAGAATTCTAAAACCTGTATCCTCCTGTTAATATCGCAACAATGTCCAGAGAGTAGTTGTTTTGTGCAAACTTGTGGCCAGAAACTCCGGATAAAATGTGTCCTCCTTTCCTCAGTGTTGAGAATCAGTGCAGCGTTCTCTGCAAGCGGTAGAGGATACTGTGATCCCCGTATGTACACAAACAGTTCCGGGCTGTAGTGCAAAAGGTGTTCCGGTGTAGGTGACTCTTTGATAATCCCACAGGGTATGGTAAAGAACCGAAGTTCCAAACAGGATATTGATTATACAGATGGATTGGTATGAGTAAGTCCTGGGACAGGGATTACACATATGGAGCAAGCTCAAACAAAGTTTTAATAGCTGCCCGATGTACCTGTCCTATCTACTTACGTATCCAATCTGTTGCTAACAATAGTATTATTAGTTTTGTGCACAGGAGCAATCGGCAAATCTACGCGTTTCAGCCGCCAGGGGCCTTTATCAAGATGCCTGTTTGCTCTAATCTCCATTTTTAAATATCCCACGCTGTCTCCTCATTGGATAAAGTTGGACCTATCAGATCTTTTGCTTTGATGGGTTGGTTTCCTAAATTTAACTATTCAAAGTCCGTACTTATATATTAATAATGCCTATTCATTTTATACAATTAAAACATGCAGTCAAAACATAGTTAAAAATAGTGTTTGTATGTTATTGGTAGAAATATGTAACAGTACCTTTTTTGATCTCATTTAAACCGCTCAAACCGGACTTAATTTATTGCTATATGGCCATTAGGTCTTTTGATAAGTGAGCATGCCGGTTCATTTCTTAAAAAATTGGTGAATACCATAGATTTATTGCTTAATGTAAATCCCTAAAAAATATATATAAGAGATATGGTATATAAAATTAATCCTTCAATAATCCATCTTATAGATTGTTGTTGATTGTTTGTTGATTGTTTGTTGAGCGCCATCCCAGATCACTTTTTTCTATTGGGAAATTCATTAGCAGGTACTTACAAAATAACGAGGCAAACAAGCATATAAAATACTTAAGACCAGTTATCAGGGATTTATCTATTTCTCCTGAGAAACACCAAGGGCTAGATTACAAATAGAGCTAAATTATTGCGTTCCTGCAAAGGGCAAATTTGTCGTTTGCGGGTGCACGAAATTAACCAGCCATAACAAGTGGCTGGTTATCGATACCGCAAGCTCTGACGGCATCAGAACGAGGCTCCCAGAAATGCCAACCCGAGGTAGCTTTCGCAAAAAAACTTGCAATGCCAGCACACATTAGCATGCGCTGGTATTACACAGTGGAACGCTAATATCGCTTTCATGAAAGCAATATTTAGCTCTCCACTTATAATCTGGCCCCAAGTTGGAACACAAAAGAACACAAAAAAGTCAAGCCGCATAGCTGTCTCTCCTCTTGTGAAAAGGTCCCATAAACTGCTGTTTCCCCACGACAGAAAATATAAACCACAATCCTCCCCTGCTCAGTGACAGCGGACAAATACAGAACCTTTTCACGGGAGGAGAGACTGCTGTGCAGCTGAACTTTCTTCCATGTTCCAACCTGGTGTTTCTTAAGGTGATGGTAAACGATGGTTTAAAACCATCTGAAAGACCATGTCTAAGAATGTCTAATTGAACCCACTTTTTTTTTTCTTTTCTTACATACCTGCAAAATGTAGCTAAGCCCACATTTAGGATGCATACACTCGCGGCCTCCCTCCCGCCCCACTCGCTAGTACAGTTTTTATTTTTCTTAGCACGTTGCTCTTAATCAATCAAAAGCTATGCCATGTTGTGACAGGCTTTTTATAATGGGGATATAGACTGGCAGTATTAGGCATGCACTCCACTGCCAGTTATGTAATCAAGCATCAGTAAAGTGACAATTCTCAATTCTGTGACTTGTAGAGCGGTCCAACCCACCATTGAACTAAAACCTGGAAACTACAAGGGTGGAGTGAAGGTACTTGATGGACAGGTTGGAAATTTCATTATATTTCTGAAAATAAACTATATTTTGGCAAAACAACAATGTGGATCATATCAGCATAACAAGCTGTATTGATTGATATATAACATTATTACTTTTATTTACCATCACATAAAGGCGGTATCAATATGCCTCTGACACTCCACAAGTATTTTATATGCTTGTTTGCCTTGTTATCTCGTGTCTGTCTTGAAGTGGGGATATCCCCTGAATAAACATATACTATGTTTTTAAGAGGGTTTCTGGTGTTATTGATCCATTATTTGAAGAGAAGCTGCTATAAAAGTTGTCACATGGTTTATAGAAGATATTTTACATTGACTGACACACTCGTAATATTTATTCCATGCCATATATAGAATCTATTGTGGATGTATGAAGTCTGGTTTTATACGTTTCTAAGATAAAATGTACTGTTTGGCAATAATATTGCTGCCCATTTATTACCAATTGTTATTTACTATTTGCATCAGTTTTAGTTTTATATAGCAGCACTATATTGTATACAACCTTCTAGCTTTATTTTAGCAGCCTGATCATAATAACAACAAAAATATATGTTACAGCTCGTTATATATAGTAACTAAATAACAGCAGCTCCTGATGTTGGTTGCTATGTTCAGCTACCAAGAAGTTTATAATGTAAAATATTTGTAGTACTGATAGCTACATAGTAACCAATTACAACCCATAAACCCCAATCTTGACATCCCAACCGCAAATAAAATGAAATCCTCACTATCCCAGTTCCCAAAACTGCAATTAACCCTGACATCAACCCAGTCTCCGTCCAGTTAACACAATTTGTCACTTGTTTCTACTAACAGCTGTTGAAACCCTTACCACAAAACAAAAAACATAATGGACAACACATTCCCTCTGTACTCATAAAATGTAATTAAGGTTTCCTAGTTGGAAGATATTTCTCATATAATAAAACTTCAGCTTTTTTTTTTAATGAGTGCTCTATTTTTTAAATGCTAAAAACTCACACCAATCTATTATAACAGACAAGGCAACTACTATGCACAACCCCTTAAATCTAAACAATCCCCTATTTGATCTTCTCATCTGTAGCCCCCAACTTAATCTAAACGCCTGACTCCCCCCAGCAAACTCTCCCTTGCACAATCCCCCACTGAAGTACTGCTAAACAATGTCTTTGTCCTTGCGCCTTTTCTGGCTGAGAGCACCAGGTCCTTTTCATTTTATGTTCTCCCTGTACCAGGGATTCCCTACTCTGTTTCTAAAAACAAAAATCTAATTTTTCGTGAGTGAGTTGTCAAACTTAAAGGGACATGAAACCCAACATTTTTCATTCATGATGCAGATAGAGAACTGGTTTCCAAAACCTGTCCTCAGGCTCCCTAACAGGCCACATTTTGAGGATATCTGAACTGGAGCACAGGTGAAACAATAACCTGATTAGTAAACATGGTTATTTTACCTGCTCTCATCCTGAAAATCTGCCGTCTGCGGGAGGCCCGAGGACAGGTTTGAAAAGCAGTGAGATAGAGCATACAATTTTCCAATTTACAAACAACTTTCCAATTTACTTTATTATCAAAATTTCTTGTTATCCTTTGCTAAAAAGCAGGGATGTAAGCTCAGTTGTGTGCACGTGTCTGCAGCACTATTTCCTGTCATGTAGTGCTTCAGGCAAGTGCACACTACCTACCTAGGTATCTCTAGGTATCTCTTTAGCAAACAATAACATGAAAACGCAAATTTGATAATAGAAGTATATTGGAAACTTTTTAAAATTGTATTTTCTATCTGAATAATGAAAACATAATTTATGCTTACCTGATAAATTCCTTTCTTCTGTTGTGCGATCAGTCCACGGGTCATCATTACTTCTGGGATATAACTCCTCCCCAACAGGAAATGCAAGAGGATTCACCCAGCAGAGCTGATATAGCTCCTCCCCTCTACGTCAGTCCCAGTCATTCGACCAAGAATCAACGAGAAAGGAGTAACCAAGGGTGAAGTGGTGACTGGAGTATAATTTAAAAAATATTTACCTGCCTTAAAAAACAGGGCGGGCCGTGGACTGATCGCACAACAGAAGAAAGGAATTTATCAGGTAAGCATAAATTATGTTTTCTTCTGTTATGTGCGATCAGTCCACGGGTCATCATTACTTCTGGGATACCAATACCAAAGCAAAAGTACACGGATGACGGGAGGGATAGGCAGGCTCATTATACGGAAGGAACCACTGCCTGAAGAACCTTTCTCCCAAAAATAGCCTCCGAAGAAGCAAAAGTGTCAAATTTGTAAAATTTGGAAAAAGTATGAAGCGAAGACCAAGTTGCAGCCTTGCAAATCTGTTCAACAGAGGCCTCATTCTTAAAGGCCCAAGTGGAAGCCACAGCTCTAGTGGAGTGAGCTGTAATTCTTTCAGGAGGCTGCTGTCCAGCAGTCTCATAGGCTAAACGTATTATGCTACGAAGCCAGAAAGAGAGAGAGGTAGCAGAAGCTTTTTGACCTCTCCTCTGTCCAGAATAAACGACAAACAGGGAAGAAGTTTGGCGAAAATCTTTAGTTGCCTGCAAGTAGAACTTGAGGGCACGAACTACATCCAGATTGTGTAGAAGACGTTCCTTCTTTGAAGAAGGATTTGGACACAAGGATGGAACAACAATCTCTTGATTGATATTCCTGTTAGTAACTACCTTAGGTAAGAACCCAGGTTTAGTACGCAGAACTACTTTATCTGAGTGAAAAATCAGATAAGGAGAATCACAATGTAATGCTGATAACTCAGAGACTCTTCGAGCCGAGGAAATAGCCATTAAAAACAGAACTTTCCAAGATAACAATTTTATATCAATGGAATGAAGGGGTTCAAATGGAACACCTTGTAAAACGTTAAGAACTAAGTTTAAACTCCATGGCGGAGCAACGGCTTTAAACACAGGCTTGATCCTAGCTAAAGCTTGACAAAAAGCCTGGACGTCTGGATTTTCTGACAGACGCCTGTGTAACAAGATGGACAGAGCTGAAATCTGTCCCTTTAATGAACTAGCCGATAAACCCTTTTCTAAACCTTCTTGTAGAAAAGACAATATCCTAGGGATCCTAACCTTACTCCAGGAGTAACGTTTGGATTCGCACCAGTATAGGTATTTGCGCCATATTTTATGGTAAATCTTTCTAGTAACAGGCTTCCTAGCCTGGATCAGGGTATCAATAACCGACTCAGAAAAACCACGCTTTGATAAAATCAAGCGTTCAATTTCCAAGCAGTCAGCTTCAGAGAAGTATAATCACCATAGTCCTCTCACACATCCTATCTAGTCGTTGGGTGCAAGAGAATGACTGGGACTGACGTAGAGGGGAGGAGCTATATCAGCTCTGCTGGGTGAATCCTCTTGCATTTCCTGTTGGGGAGGAGTTATATCCCAGAAGTAATGATGACCCGTGGACTGATCGCACATAACAGAAGAAAGAAACATTTTGGGTTTCATGTCCCTTTAAACACGCCCCCTTTTCATTATGATTAATGTGAATGTTCAAATTCACTTTAGGAAAAGCAATATAAGAGCACTTTTTTAACATTGGCTGTTCATTGGGGAAAGGCTTGTCTCATAGGGGGTTAAATTTAGTTGGAAATATTACAGGTGGATGGGGTTTTTTGGGGGTTGATTAGTGGAATAGTGGTGGAGCATTATGTTCATTTGTAGAAGTCGAGTGTTGTGGTTTGGGTTTATAGCAGTGTATGGGGGAGATTGGAACAGCTAAGTTAGGGTTCAGGCCATCACACTAAGGCAACAATGATCGATCCGTTGACATGTGGAGAGAGCCTGTTGAAATATCCCAAGCTCTCGACATAGCTGCTAACAGGCGGCATTGCTTAGAGGCATTTACTATATATGCAATTGGTCGGCAAACATGGCCATAGATAACACCCAGCATCGCCGCCCATATTGGAGATGTATAGTAAACGATCCCTTGGCATATAACTGCCGTGCCTAACCACTAATCCTAATACCCCTAAACCAAAGAAATATCCCAAGCTCTCTACATAGCTGCTAACAGGCGGCATCGCTTAGAAGCATTTACTATATATGCAATTGGTCGGCAAACATGGCCATAGATAACACCCAGCATCGCCGCCCATATTGGAGATGTATAGTAAACGATCCTTTGGCATATAACTGCCGTGCCTAACCACTAATCCTAATACCCCTAAACCAAAGTACCTCACGATCGCAAACTAACACTACACTAATAAATATCTAAAGTGTCACATACCCACTGAAAGTACTTATACTGTTCACCCCTATACCACCACATACCCACCGAAAGTACCTATACTGTTCACCCCTATACCACCACATACCCACCACAAGTACCTATACTGTTCATCCCTATACCACCACATACCCACCACAAGTACCTATACTCTTCACCCCTATACCACCACATACCCACCACAAGCACCTATACTGTTCATCCCTATACCACCACATACCCACCACAAGTACCTATACTGTTCACCCCTATACCACCACATAGCCACCACAAGTACCTATAATGTTCACCCCTATACCACCACATACCTACCGCAAGTACCTACCCTGTTAACCCCTATACCGCCACATACCCACCGCAAGTACCTATCCTGTTAACCCCTAAACCGTCACATACCCACCACAAGTACCTATCCTGTTAACCCCTATACCGCCACATACCCACCACAAGTACCTATCCTGTTAACCACTATACCACCTCATACCCACCGCAAGTACCTACCCTGTTAACCCCTATACCACCACATACCCACCGCAAGTACCTACCCTGTTCACCCCTATACCACCACATACTCACCGCAAGTACCTATACTGTTCACCTCTATACCACCACATACCCACTGAAAGTACCTACCCTGTTAACCCCTATACCACCACATACCCACCGCAAGTACATATCCTTTTAACCACTATACCACTAGTTACCCACCACAAGTACTTACCCTGTTAAACCCTATACTGCTACATACCCATCGCAAGTACCTATTCTGTTAATCCCTATACCGTCACATACCCACCGCAAGTACCCATCTAAACTATTAACCCCTATACCGCCAAATACCCACCGCAAGTACACTACACTATTAACCCCTAAACCGTCACTACCCCACCATTAGTACCAAACACTATTAACCCCTAAAGCACCACTAGACCACCGCAAAGTACCCTACACTAAATTAACCCCTAAACCGCCACACACCCCAACACAAACTAACCCTACTCTACCTAACACCTAACCCCCCCCCCCTCTAAACTGAACTCCCTAAATTACTTAAGAAAATAAAAAGTTACTGCCTCAACTCCGCATCTTCTTCAATTCTGTAAGGAATGTGTTAGGGAGCAGCAAATTAATAACCACCTGGTGGGTGCAGAGACTCATATGGAAAGAGTTAACTAATAGCAAAGAAGGCTGAAACTGCAACTTTACTTCAGTCAAATGGAGGGGAAATATTGTGTTTGCTTTCTTTTTTTGTTGCCCCCAGTAAACTGATCCATCAAAGATATTTTTTTAAATGGTGTGGCAGACAATTGTGGGAGAGGGGACACATACATATGGCTGGGCTAATATATCTTACTGCAGCACTTCCCTAGTTATTGCACACTACTATAATACAATGCTGCATGCACACAGCATTCTCTTGTGTCCAGGATTAGCTGTATAGAGGTGGCAGTGCGAGGGTTAATGCAATATGCAAATGGATGTGCTATTGCATAAAATCCAGCCTACATACATACAGTTCCATATGTAGTCAGGCTGACCCTGTCAACTATTGAAGAGCTCCTCCCCAACTCTGCTCTTACTGTGAAGCTGCGCTAATATTGTATGTTATGTAGGAGCTGACCTCCACAAAGTCACGCTTCCTAGTACGTTTTATTGGCAAGGTATCTCCAGTGCTATTTGAGTACTTATTTCCACAGTAGTGCTACATATAGTAAGGTATGATATACATTAACAGACAGACAGACAGACAGATAGATAATGTAGATAGATAGATAGATAGATAGATAGATAGATGATAGATAGATGATAGATAGATAGATAGATAGAACTAATGTTTGCATATATAGGTACAAATCATTATTTATTGCCATATAGAACTGGAGCAGGCGTTCAAAAAAATTTAAACTTAAAGGGATATAAAAAACAAATGTTTTCTTTCATGATTCAGATAGAGAATACAATTTTAAACAACATTTGTTCCCACGGGAATAGGGTCCTTAAAGGGACATGAAACACAACATTTTTCTTTTATGATTTAGGTAGAACATACAATTTTAAACAACTTTCCAGTTTACTTCTATTATCAAATGTGTTTCATTCTCTTGGTATCATTTGTTGAAGGAGCAGAAGTGCTCTACTGGTTTCTAACTGAACACATGGGTGAGCCAATGACAATCGGTATATATATGCAGCCACCAATCAGCAGCTAGAACCTAGGTTCTTTGCTGCTCCTGATCTTACCTAGATAAACCTTTCAGCAAAGGATAAAAAAAGAAACAAGCAAATTAAATATTAGAAGTAAATTGGAAAGTTGTTTCAAATTGTATTCTCTATCTGAATCATGAAAGAAAAAAATTGGGTTTCAAGTCCCTTTAATTCCTCCTGTATGTGTTTGTAAAATTTTGTCTTGTCTCTTACAAGTTTTATAACATTGTTTTATCTAAATGAATTGTACCCATGGACAGCGCTGCAGAATATGTTGACGCTTTATAAATAAAGTATAATAATAATAATTCCAATATACTCCTATTATCTAATTTGCTTTATTCTCTTGTTATTCCTTGTTAAAGCAGCAACAATGCACTACTGGGAACAAGCTGAATGCATAAGGTCAGTCAATAATATGAGGCATATATGTGCAGTCACCAATCAGCAGCCCCTGAGTCTATCTAGGTATCTTTTTCAATAAAGGATATCAAGAAAAGAAAACAAATTAAATAAAAGAAGCAAATTGGAAAGTTATTTAAAATGACACGCTCTATATGAATCATGAGGGGAAAACATTGAGTTTCAAGTTCCTTTAACATGTTTACAATAAGCTAAATTTTATATATACAGTATATACATGCACACGCTTATACACAAGCCCAAAAAGTCAAACTTACAATATTGCGTGCACGTTCACGTATTCCCCCATAGAAGTCAATAGAGCAACAAAAGTGGAAAAAAACACCATACTCTAACGCAACCCCAATCTCATAGTATCATGTGCGCTAACCCGACAAGACAATGTGACTATTTCACATTCCAATTATCTTTACAGAGAAGAATATGTTCTATTTATTCATAAATGAATATTTCTACATACAGTATATATGATGGTAGTTTGGTACAATATATATTTATTTACACACACACACACACACATATATATATATATATATATATATATATATATATATATATATATATATATATATATATATAAAATATACACACACTATATATAGGTATAGATATATACAGATATACATATGAATATCTATTTAAAAATACTTACAACATATTCTGCTATATGCTTTTTCATGTTTTCATCTACTTAACTGCAAAGGGCTCCAAAGCACTTCTATATATGTGTACATACTGTAGGTATTTATGTGTTTATATGTGTATACAGCTGTAATCAAAAGTATTCAACCCCCATTGAAATCAGGTTTATTGTGAAAATGTACAGACTTTCAGCTGTTTGCAATAAACAAATCAAACAAAAGCAATTGAAATAGCTCAACACAATGCACAATGGGTTTCCCCAAATTCAACTGAAAATGTAACTTTTAATGAATTCTGCAGTCTCAAAATTATTCAACCCCCTGAATAAAAATCCCTTACAACAGCACACATATGAAAAACAGGTGTTGTATCAATCACACCTGATGCAAATAATCAAGGGCTTCATTAGTTGCACCAGATGTACTTGAGCTAGAACACATGAAATACCTGAACTGGCGAGGGGTCCAAAAGTTAACAGAAGAGATAATCACCCTTCACAAACGAGGAAGGATACAAAAAGCGAAGGCATTGAATGTTCCTAGAGACCCAGTTGGAGGCATAGTTCTCAAGTTCAAAGTTAAAGGGACAGGGGAACTTCCGGGCAGCGGCCATGATCAGTCCATAGCTGCATGCTGCTTCAGCTTTTCTCTGACAACTTTACAAATTCATCCCTCAGTAGATTGATTC
Organism: Bombina bombina; assembly: GCF_027579735.1. Taxonomy (NCBI): domain Eukaryota; kingdom Metazoa; phylum Chordata; class Amphibia; order Anura; family Bombinatoridae; genus Bombina; species Bombina bombina. Next base: position 335,290,302 of record NC_069502.1, read on the forward strand.
CTGTAACTTTTTGCAAGAGCTGTCTTACATTTTGGAAGCTGTAATTTTTGTGCCTAGAATTACAAGAATTGCTGCTGGCATCAGCGGCTGGAGCCGTTTCAAGAACTCAGCCCTCACTTTACCCCCTGGCAGGGCCTTTAGCCCTGTCGTTAAGCTGCACTGTGTGTGCTTTACTTAATACTGTACAAATTCAATATACATTCAATAGGGATCTCATAGCTATATCGATCGGATGGAGCCCAGAGAAGCTATCCTACTCGAAAAGATCAAAATCATTGTGAGCTAACATTTCTCACGGCTTGAGAGTACATTACCTGCAGCTTGGAGTAATGGCGGCGATACAGATCAACAGAACAGCATGTACGCTGCTACCATAATAGCGCCTATATTGGAGCCCACCAAAGAGAGTGAAAAACTTTCTGTAACATTACAGACTAACATACCACTAATGGACAAATGTCACTTAGTTAGACCACTGCAAACACCTCGTCCTAAGAACCACGTGGAGACTGATGCAATAAGCAGATCCACACCAAACCAACCTCCTACTGCTCTACACTCGGATCCCATGATGGATCTGATTTATTCTACGCTGGGGAGTCAAACAGTCCAGTATACCACTTTACTGTCAGTCGCTCCGATTCTACAGATAATTGCGTTGATTATCTGTACCTAATGTCGTAGAGGTCCTGGCATTGGTCTCATCCCGCTTTGGAAACTACCTCTGCAAGGACACAAATTTGAGGCCAACTACTGAGTGGGGAAATGTTCCTTCACACAGGCAGGACTACATAAGCCTACAATGTGGACCCTGGTCTCCTAAAACCCATACTAATATGTTGAGGAACGGTGTGGGCTAACTACCAGCATAAGTACAGTATAGGGTGGTGAGTGGTGGACCTCTGCAGTTTCTCATCTATTAGGACACTTAAGGTCACACAGACTCTAAACCCTATGATAAAGTACCTAGTTTGGACTAGTTTACCTCTGCATTATAAGTTAAGCGGCGACACCACTGAGTATGTTTATGCCCAAGTCGAATAATGCCTATTTATGTTTTCATTGCCTTAACTAGATATTGATCTGATATAGCACTTGTAATGGAGATCTGCAGTTCTAGTTTATATGTGTGACTATCTGCTCTTATCTCTACTTCAGTTGTATGTTTGCACTAAGCGTTAAATGATCATCCCCTCATATAGCTATGTGACAATCACTTTTAATATCGATGGTTTAGGCATAGTAACACTTTAGTACAATCTGTTCAGCTATCTTTAAATGGGATTACTATTTTTATTTATCTTTTTACTTCTACCAGTAGATTGGTGTTTTGGGGCTTTGCTGCCCACGGTCAGGGCAGCCTAATCCTAAAACCATTGATCTATAAGAAGACACTATATTTTGACCTAAGGATAGCTGGCCTATCAATGGTCTTAATCAAGGGATTTCAATTTGGTTTTATGGTATGCTAAGGTTATATATTTAGTTACTTATAGGGACACTGAACCCAATTTTTTTTTTCATGATTCAGTTAGAGCATGCAATTTTGAGCAACTTTCTAATTTACTCCTATTATCAATTTTTCTTCGTTCTCTTGCTAATTTTATTTGAAAAAGAAGGCATCTAAGCTATTTGTTTGATTCAGAACCATGGAAAGCACTTGTTCATTGGTGGATGAATTTATCCACCAATCAGCAAGAACAACCCAGGTTGTTCACCAAAAATGGGCCAGCATCTAAACTTACATTTTTGCATTTCAAATAAAGATACCAAGAGAATGAAGAAAATTTGATAATAGGAGTAAATTAGAAAGTTGCTTAAAATTGCATTCTCTATCTAAATCACGAAAGAAAAAATTTGGGTTCAGTGTCCCTTTAAATGCAGATCAGCACACCCCTTAAATGTATAGTTCCCACTATACAGGATACAAAACACAAGACATATTAAAGGACCAGTCAACACAGTAGATTTGTATAATCCGCAAATGCAAGATAACAAGACAATGCAATAGCAACTTTGTCTGAACTTCAAATGAGTAGTAGATTTTTTTCTGACAATTTTAAAAGTTATGTCTTTTTCCACTCCCCCTGTACCATGTGACAGCCATCAGTCAATCACAAATGCATACACGTAC